>NC_134402.1:202931890-202944390 GCF_038048845.1 Mixophyes fleayi
ATATGTATGTATGTGCATATGTATGTATGTGCATATATGTATGTATGTTCATGTATGTATGTGCATATATGTATGTATGTGCATATATATGTATGTGCATATACATATGTATGTGCATATATATGTATGTGGATATATATGCATGTGCATATGTATGTATGTGCATATATATGTATGTGCATATGTATGTGCATATATACATACATGTATGTGCATATATGTATGTATGTGCATATATATATATGCATATATATAAGTATGTGCGTATGTATGTGTGGATGTGTGTATGTGCATATGTATGTATGTGCATATATATATATATGTATGTGCATATATATGTATGTATGTGCATATGTATGTGCATATATACATAGATGTATGTGCATATATATATGTATGTGCATATATGTATGTATGTGCATATATGTATGTATGTGCATATGTATGTATGTGCATATATGTATGTATGTGCATGTATGTATGTATGTGCATGTATGTATGTGCATATATATATGTATGTATGTGCATATATATATATATATATATATATATATATATATATATATGCATATATATTAGTATGTGCATATATACATATATGTATGTGTGTGTATGTGTATATATATATATATGTATGTATGTGCGTATGTATGTATGTGCGTATGTATGTATGTGCGTATGTGTGTATGTGCATATACATATGTATGTGCATATATATGTATGTGGATATATATGCATGTGCATATATATGCATGTGCATATATACATACATGTATGTGCATGTATGTATGTGCATATATATATGTATGTGCATATATATATATATATATATATGTGTGTGTGTGTACATATGTGTATGTGCATATATATGTACGTATGTGCATATGTATGTATGTGCATATATATGTATGTATGTGCGTATGTATGTGCATATATACATACATGTATGTGCATGTATGTATGTGCATATATACATACATGTATGTGCATATATGTATGTATGTGCATATATACATATATGTATGTGTGTGTATGTGTATATATATATATATATATGTATGTATGTGCGTATGTATGTGCGTATGTATGTATGTATGTACGGATGTGTGTATGTGCATATGTATGTATGTGCATATATATATGTATGTGCATATATATGTATGTATGTGCATATATGTATGTATGTGCATATATGTATGTATGTGCATATATGTATGTATGTGCATATGTATGTATGTTCATGTATGTATGTGCATATATATATATATATATATGTATGTGCATATATGTATGTATGTGCATATATATGTATGTGCATATATGTATGTATGTGCATATATATGTATGTGCATATATATGTATGTGCATATACATATGTATGTGGATATATATGCATGTGCATATGTATGTATGTGCATATATATGTATGTGCATATGTATGTGCATATATACATACATGTATGTGCATATATGTATGTATGTGCATATATATATATATGCATATATATAAGTATGTGCGTATGTATGTATGTGTGGATGTGTGTATGTGCATATGTATGTATGTGCATATGTATGTATGTGCATATATATATGTATGTGCATATATATGTATGTATGTGCATATGTATGTGCATATATACATAGATGTATGTGCATATATGTATGTATGTGCATATATATATGTATGTGCATATATGTATGTATGTGCATATATATATGTATGTGCATATATGTATGTATGTGCATATATGTATGTATGTGCATATATGTATGTATGTGCATGTATGTATGTGCATGTATGTATGTGCATATATATATGTATGTATGTGCATATATATATATATATATATATATATATGCATATATATTAGTATGTGCATATATACATATATGTATGTGTGTGTATGTGTATATATATGTATGTATGTGCGTATGTATGTATGTGTGTATGTGCATATGTATGTATGTGCATATATATATGTATGTGCATATATATGTATGTATGTGCATATGTATGTGCATATATACATAGATGTATGTGCATATATGTATGTATGTGCATATATGTATGTATGTGCATATATATATGTATGTGCATATATATGTGTATGTGCATATGTATGTGCATATATACATAGATGTATGTGCATATATGTAAGTATGTGCATATATGTATGCATGTGCATATATGTATGTATGTGCATATGTATGTATGTGCATATATGTATGTATGTTCATGTATGTATGTGCATATATGTATGTATGTGCATATATATGTATGTGCATATACATATGTATGTGCATATATATGTATGTGGATATATATGCATGTGCATATGTATGTATGTGCATATATATGTATGTGCATATGTATGTGCATATATACATACATGTATGTGCATATATGTATGTATGTGCATATATATATATGCATATATATAAGTATGTGCGTATGTATGTGTGGATGTGTGTATGTGCATATGTATGTATGTGCATATATATATATATATGTATGTGCATATATATGTATGTATGTGCATATGTATGTGCATATATACATAGATGTATGTGCATATATGTATGTGCATATATATATGTATGTGCATATATGTATGTATGTGCATATATGTATGTATGTGCATATGTATGTATGTGCATATATGTATGTATGTGCATGTATGTATGTATGTGCATGTATGTATGTGCATATATATATGTATGTATGTGCATATATATATATATATATATATATATATATATATGCATATATATTAGTATGTGCATATATACATATATGTATGTGTGTGTATGTGTATATATATATATGTATGTATGTGCGTATGTATGTATGTGCGTATGTATGTATGTGCGTATGTGTGTATGTGCATATGTATGTATGTGCATATATATATGTATGTGCATATATATGTATGTATGTGCATATGTATGTGCATATATGTATGTATGTGCATATATATGTATGTATGTGCATATGTATGTGCATATATACATAGATGTATGTGCATATATGTATGTATGTGCATATATGTATGTATGTGCATATGTATGTATGTGCATATATGTATGTATGTTCATGTATGTATGTGCATATATGTATGTATGTATGTGCATATATGTATGTATGTGCATATATATGTATGTATGTGCATATATATGTATGTGCATATACATATGTATGTGGATATATATGCATGTGGATATGTATGTATGTGCATATGTATGTGCATATATACATACATGTATGTGCATATATGTATGTATGTGCATATATATATATGCATATATATAAGTATGTGCGTATGTATGTATGTGTGGATGTGTGTATGTGCATATGTATGTATGTGCATATATATATATGTATGTGCATATATGTATGTATGTGCATATATATGTATGTGCATATACATATGTATGTGCATATATATGTATGTGGATATATATGCATGTGCATATGTATGTATGTGCATATATATGTATGTGCATATGTATGTGCATATATACATACATGTATGTGCATATATGTATGTATGTGCATATATATATATATATATATGCATATATATAAGTATGTGCGTATGTATGTATGTATGTGTGGATGTGTGTATGTGCATATGTATGTATGTGCATACATACATATGTATGTGCATATATATGTATGTGGATATATATGCATGTGCATATGTATGTATGTGCATATATATGTATGTGCATATGTATGTGCATATATACATACATGTATGTGCATATATGAATGTATGTGCATATATATATATATGCATATATATAAGTATGTGCGTATGTATGTATGTGTGGATGTGTGTATGTGCATATGTATGTATGTGCATATATATATATATGTATGTGCATATATATGTATGTATGTGCATATGTATGTGCATATATACATAGATGTATGTGCATATATGGATGTATGTGCATATATGTATGTATGTGCATATATGTATGTATGTGCATATATGTATGTATGTGCATATATGTATGTATGTGCATATGTATGTATGTGCATATATGTATGTATGTGCATGTATGTATGTGCATGTATGTATGTGCATATATATATGTATGTGCATATATATATATATATATATATATATATATATATATATATATATATATATGCATATATATTAGTATGTGCATATATACATATATGTATGTGTGTGTATGTGTATATATATATGTATGTATGTGCATATGTATGTATGTGCATATGTATGTGCATATATATGTATGTATGTGCATATGTATGTGCATATATACATAGATGTATGTGCATATATGTATGTATGTGCATATATGTATGTATGTGCATATATATATGTATGTGCATATATATGTATGTATGTGCATATGTATGTGCATATATACATAGATGTATGTGCATATATGTATGTATGTGCATATATGTATGTATGTGCATATATGTATGTATGTGCATATGTATGTATGTGCATATATGTATGTATGTTCATGTATGTATGTGCATATATGTATGTATGTGCATATATATGTATGTGGATATATATGCATGTGCATATGTATGTATGTGCATATATATGTATGTGCATATGTATGTGCATATATACATACATGTATGTGCATATATGTATGTATGTGCATATATATATATATATATATATATATAAGTATGTGCATATATGTATGTATGTGCATATATGTATGTATGTGCATATGTATGTATGTGCATATATATATATATATATATATATATATATAAGTATGTGCATATATGTATGTATGTGCATATATGTATGTATGTGCATGTATGTATGTGCATATATATATGTATGTATGTGCATATATATGTATGTGCATATATGTATGTGCATATATATGTATGTGCATATACATATGTATGTGCATATATATGTATGTGGATATATATGCATGTGCATATATACATACATGTATGTGCATATATATATGTATGTGCATATATATATATATATATATGTGTGTGTGCATATATGTATGTGTGTGTATGTGCATATATATGTACGTATGTGCATATGTATGTATGTGCATATATATGTATGTGCATATGTATGTATGTGCATATATATGTATGTATGTGCGTATGTATGTGTATATACATACATGTATGTGCATATATGTATGTATGTGCATATATATATATATATATATGCATATATGTATGTATGTGCATATATGTATGTATGTGCATATATATATGCATGTATGTGCATATATATGTATGTGCATATACATATGTATGTGCATATATATATATATATATATATATATATGTGCATACATACATGTATGTGCATATATGTATGTATGTGCATATATATATATATATGCATATATATAAGTATGTGCATATATACATATATGTATGTGTGTGTGTATATATATATGTATGTGCGTATGTATGTATGTATGTATGTGCGTATGTATGTATGTATGTGCAGATGTGTGTATGTGCATATATATGTATGTATGTGCATATATATATGTATGTGCATATATATGTATGTATGTGCATATATATGTATGTATGTGCATATGTATGTGCATATATACATAGATGTATGTGCATATATGTATGTATGTGCATATATGTATGTATGTGCATATGTATGTATGTGTATATATGTATGTATGTTCATATATATATATATATATATATATATATATATGTATGTGCATATATGTATGTATGTGCATATATGTATGTATGTGCATATATATGTATGCATGTGCATATACATGTATGCATGTGCATATACATATGTATGTGCATATGTATGCATGTGCATATGTATGTATGTGCATATATGTATGTATGTGCATATGTATGTGCATATATACATACATGTATGTGCATATATGTATGTATGTGCATATATGTATGTATGTGCATATATGTATGTATGTGCATATGTATGTATGTGCATATGTATGTATGTGCATATATGTATGTATGTGCATGTATGTATGTGCATGTATGTATGTGCATATATATATGTATGTATGTGCATATATATATATATATATATATATATATATGTATGTGCATATATGTATGTATGTGCATATATGTATGTATGTGCATATGTATGTATGTGCATATATATGTATGTGCATATGTATGCATGTGCATATGTATGTATGTGCATATATGTATGTATGTGCATATGTATGTGCATATATACATAGATGTATGTGCATATATGTATGTATGTGCATATATGTATGTATGTGCATATGTATGTATGTGCATGTATGTATGTGCATGTATGTATGTGCATATATATATGTATGTATGTGCGCATATATATATATATATATATATATATATATATATATATATATATATATATATATATATATATGCATATATATTAGTATGTGCATATATACATATATGTATGTGTGTGTGTATGTGTATATATATGTATGTATGTGCGTATGTATGTATGTATGTGCGTATGTATGTATGTGTGTATGTGCATATGTATGTATGTGCATATATATATGTATGTGCATATATATGTATGTATGTGCATATGTATGTGCATATATACATAGATGTATGTGCATATATGTATGTATGTGCATATATGTATGTATGTGCATATATATATGTATGTGCATATATATGTATGTATGTGCATATGTATGTGCATATATACATAGATGTATGTGCATATATGTATGTATGTGCATATATGTATGTATGTGCATATATGTATGTATGTGCATATATATATATATGTATGTGCATATATATATATATGTATGTGCATGTATGTATGTATGTGCATATATATATGTATGTATGTGCATATATATGTATGTATGTGCATATGTATGTGCATATATACATAGATGTATGTGCATATATGTATGTATGTGCATATATGTATGTATGTGCATATATGTATGTATGTGCATATATATATATGTATGTGCATATATATATGTATGTGCATATATGTATGTATGTGCATGTATGTATGTATGTGCATATATATATGTATGTATGTGCATATATATGTATGTATGTGCATATATATGTATGTGCATATACATATGTATGTGCATATATATATATATATATATATATATATGTGCATATATGTATGTATGTGCATATATGTATGTATGTGCATGTATGTATGTGCATATATATATATGTATGTGCATATATATATATATATATATATATATATGTGTGTGTACATATATGTATGTGTGTGTATGTGCATATATATGTACGTATGTGCATATGTATGTATGTGCATATATATGTATGTATGTGCGTATGTATGTGCATATATACATACATGTATGTGCATGTATGTATGTGCATATATACATACATGTATGTGCATATATGTATGTATGTGCATATATATATATATATATATATATGCATATATATTAGTATGTGCATATATACATATATGTATGTATGTGTATACATATATATATATATGTATGTATGTGCGTATGTATGTGCGTATGTATGTATGTGCGGATGTGTGTATGTGCATATGTATGTATGTGCATATATATATGTATGTGCATATATATGTATGTATGTGCATATGTATGTGCATATATGTATGTATGTGCATATATGTATGTATGTGCATATATGTATGTATGTGCATATGTATGTTCATATATGTATGTATGTGCATATATATATATATATATATATATATGTATGTATGTGCATATATGTATGTATGTGCATATATATGTATGTGCATATACATATGTATGTGCATATATATGTATGTGGATATATATGCATGTGCATATGTATGTATGTGCATATATATGTATGTACATATGTATGTGCATATATACATACATGTATGTGCATATATATATATATATGCATATATATAAGTATGTGCGTATGTATGTATGTGTGGATGTGTGTATGTGCATATGTATGTATGTGCATATATATATATGTATGTGCATATATATGTATGTATGTGCATATGTATGTGCATATATACATAGATGTATGTGCATATATGTATGTATGTGCATATATATATATATATGTATGTGCATATATGTATGTATGTGCATATATGTATGTATGTGCATATATGTATGTATGTGCATATATGTATGTATGTGTATATGTATGTATGTGCATGTATGTATGTGCATGTATGTATGTGCATATATATATATATATATATATATATGCATATATATTAGTATGTGCATATATACATATATGTATGTGTGTATGTATATATATATATGTATGTATGTGCGTATGTATGTATGTGCGTATGTGCATATGTATGTATGTGCATATATATATGTATGTGCATATATATGTATGTATGTGCATATGTATGTGCATATATACATAGATGTATGTGCATATATGTATGTATGTGCATATATGTATGTATGTGCATATATATATGTATGTGCATATATATGTGTATGTGCATATGTATGTGCATATATACATAGATGTATGTGCATATATGTATGTATGTGCATATATGTATGTATGTGCATATGTATGTATGTGCATATATGTATGTATGTTCATGTATGTATGTGCATATATGTATGTATGTGCATATATATGTATGTGCATATACGTATGTATGTGCATATATATGTATGTGCATATACATATGTATGTGCATATATATGTATGTGGATATATATGTATGTGCATATGTATGTGCATATATACATAAATGTATGTGCATATATGTATGTATGTGCATATATATATATATGCATATATATAAGTATGTGCGTATGTATGTGTGGATGTGTGTATGTGCATATGTATGTGCATATATATATATATGTATGTGCATATATATGTATGTATGTGCATATGTATGTGCATATATACATAGATGTATGTGCATATATGTATGTGCATATATATATGTATGTGCATATATGTATGTATGTGCATATATGTATGTATGTGCATATGTATGTATGTGCATATATGTATGTATGTGCATGTATGTATGTGCATGTATGTATGTGCATATATATATATGTATGTATGTGCATATATATATATATATATATATATATATATGCATATATATTAGTATGTGCATATATACATATATGTATGTGTGTGTATGTGTATATATATATATGTATGTGCGTATGTATGTATGTGCGTATGTGTGTATGTGCATATGTATGTATGTGCATATATATATGTATGTGCATATATATGTATGTATGTGCATATGTATGTGCATATATACATAGATGTATGTGCATATATGTATGTATGTGCATATATATGTATGTATGTGCATATGTATGTGCATATATACATAGATGTATGTGCATATATGTATGTATGTGCATATATGTATGTATGTGCATATATGTATGTATGTGCATATATGTATGTATGTGCATATGTATGTATGTATGTGCATATATGTATGTATGTTCATGTATGTATGTGCATATATGTATGTATGTGCATATGTATGTATGTGCATATATATGTATGTGCATATATATGTATGTGGATATATATGCATGTGTATATGTATGTATGTGCATATGTATGTGCATATATACATACATGTATGTGCATATATGTATGTATGTGCATATATATATATATATATATATATATATATAAGTATGTGCGTATGTATGTATGTGTGGATGTGTGTATGTGCATATGTATGTATGTGCATATATATATATGTATGTGCATATATGTATGTATGTGTATATATGTATGTGCATATACATATGTATGTGCATATATATGTATGTGGATATATATGCATGTGCATATGTATGTATGTGCATATATATGTATGTGCATATGTATGTGCATATATACATACATGTATGTGCATATATGTATGTATGTGCATATATATATATATATGCATATATATAAGTATGTGCGTATGTATGTATGTGTGGATGTGTGGATGTGCATATGTATGTGCATATATACATATGTATGTGCATATATATGTATGTGGATATATATGCATGTGCATATGTATGTATGTGCATATATATGTATGTGCATATGTATGTGCATATATACATACATGTATGTGCATATATGTATGTATGTGCATATATATATATATATATGCATATATATAAGTATGTGCGTATGTATGTATGTGTGGATGTGTGTATGTGCATATGTATGTATGTGCATATATATATGTATGTGCATATATATGTATGTATGTGCATATGTATGTGCATATATACATAGATGTATGTGCATATATGTATGTATGTGCATATATATATGTATGTGCATATATGTATGTATGTGCATGTATGTATGTGCATATATATATATATATATGTATGTGCATATATATATATATATATATATATATGCATATATATTAGTATGTGCATATATACATATATGTATGTGTGTGTATGTGTATATATATGTATGTATGTGCGTATGTATGTATGTGTGTATGTGCATATGTATGTATGTGCATATATATATGTATGTGCATATATATGTATGTATGTGCATATGTATGTGCATATATACATAGATGTATGTGCATATATGTATGTATGTGCATATATGTATGTATGTGCATATATATATGTATGTGCATATATATGTGTATGTGCATATGTATGTGCATATATACATAGATGTATGTGCATATATGTATGTATGTGCATATATGTATGTATGTGCATATATGTATGTATGTGCATATGTATGTATGTGCATATATGTATGTATGTTCATGTATGTATGTGCATATATGTATGTATGTGCATATATATGTATGTGCATATACATATGTATGTGCATATATATGTATGTGGATATATATGCATGTGCATATGTATGTATGTGCATATATATGTATGTGCATATATACATACATGTATGTGCATATATGTATGTATGTGCATATATATATATGCATATATATAAGTATGTGCGTATGTATGTGTGGATGTGTGTATGTGCATATGTATGTATGTGCATATATATATATGTATGTGCATATATATGTATGTATGTGCATATGTATGTGCATATATACATAGATGTATGTGCATATATGTATGTGCATATATATATGTATGTGCATATATGTATGTATGTGCATATATGTATGTATGTGCATATGTATGTATGTGCATATATGTATGTATGTGCATGTATGTATGTATGTGCATGTATGTATGTGCATATATATATGTATGTATGTGCATATATATATATATATATATATATGCATATATATTAGTATGTGCATATATACATATATGTATGTGTGTGTATGTGTATATATATATATGTATGTATGTGCGTATGTATGTATGTGCGTATGTATGTATGTGCGTATGTGTGTATGTGCATATGTATGTATGTGCATATATATATGTATGTGCATATATATGTATGTATGTGCATATGTATGTGCATATATGTATGTATGTGCATATATATGTATGTATGTGCATATGTATGTGCATATATACATAGATGTATGTGCATATATGTATGTATGTGCATATATGTATGTATGTGCATATGTATGTATGTGCATGTATGTATGTTCATGTATGTATGTGCATATATGTATGTATGTGCATATATGTATGTATGTGCATATATATGTATGTATGTGCATATATATGTATGTGCATATACATATGTATGTGGATATATATGCATGTGGATATGTATGTATGTGCATATATACATACATGTATGTGCATATATGTATGTATGTGCATATATATATATATATATATATATATATATATATATATATATATATGCATATATATAAGTATGTGCGTATGTATGTATGTGTGGATGTGTGTATGTGCATATGTATGTATGTGCATATATATATATGTATGTGCATATATGTATGTATGTGCATATATATGTATGTGCATATACATATGTATGTGCATATATATGTATGTGGATATATATGCATGTGCATATGTATGTATGTGCATATATATGTATGTGCATATGTATGTGCATATATACATACATGTATGTGCATATATGTATGTATGTGCATATATATATATATATATATGCATATATATAAGTATGTGCGTATGTATGTATGTGTGGATGTGTGTATGTGCATATGTATGTATGTGCATACATACATATGTATGTGCATATATATGTATGTGGATATATATGCATGTGCATATGTATGTATGTGCATATATATGTATGTGCATATGTATGTGCATATATACATACATGTATGTGCATATATGTATGTATGTGCATATATATATATATATATATATGCATATATATAAGTATGTGCGTATGTATGTATGTGTGGATGTGTGTATGTGCATATGTATGTATGTGCATATATATATATATGTATGTGCATATATATGTATGTATGTGCATATGTATGTGC
>NC_134402.1:202949390-202954390 GCF_038048845.1 Mixophyes fleayi
ATGTATGTATGTGCATATGTATGTATGTGCATATATGTATGTATGTGCATGTATGTATGTGCATGTATGTATGTGCATATATATATATGTATGTATGTGCATATATATATATATATATATATATATGCATATATATTAGTATGTGCATATATACATATATGTATGTGTGTGTATGTGTATATATATATATGTATGTGCGTATGTATGTATGTGCGTATGTGTGTATGTGCATATGTATGTATGTGCATATATATATGTATGTGCATATATATGTATGTATGTGCATATGTATGTGCATATATACATAGATGTATGTGCATATATGTATGTATGTGCATATATATGTATGTATGTGCATATGTATGTGCATATATACATAGATGTATGTGCATATATGTATGTATGTGCATATATGTATGTATGTGCATATATGTATGTATGTGCATATGTATGTATGTATGTGCATATATGTATGTATGTTCATGTATGTATGTGCATATATGTATGTATGTGCATATGTATGTATGTGCATATATATGTATGTGCATATATATGTATGTGGATATATATGCATGTGTATATGTATGTATGTGCATATGTATGTGCATATATACATACATGTATGTGCATATATGTATGTATGTGCATATATATATATATATATATATATATATATATATATATATATGTATGTGCGTATGTATGTATGTGTGGATGTGTGTATGTGCATATGTATGTATGTGCATATATATATATGTATGTGCATATATGTATGTATGTGTATATATGTATGTGCATATACATATGTATGTGCATATATATGTATGTGGATATATATGCATGTGCATATGTATGTATGTGCATATATATGTATGTGCATATGTATGTGCATATATACATACATGTATGTGCATATATGTATGTATGTGCATATATATATATATATGCATATATATAAGTATGTGCGTATGTATGTATGTGGATATATATGCATGTGCATATGTATGTATGTGCATATATATGTATGTGCATATGTATGTGCATATATACATACATGTATGTGCATATATGTATGTATGTGCATATATATATATATATATATGCATATATATAAGTATGTGCGTATGTATGTATGTGTGGATGTGTGTATGTTGCATATGTATGTATGTGCATATATATATATGTATGTGCATATATATGTATGTATGTGCATATGTATGTGCATATATACATAGATGTATGTGCATATATGTATGTATGTGCATATATATATGTATGTGCATATATGTATGTATGTGCATGTATGTATGTGCATATATATATATGTATGTGCATATATATATATATATATATATATATGCATATATATTAGTATGTGCATATTATACATATATGTATGTGTGTGTATGTGTATATATATATATGTATGTATGTGCGTATGTATGTATGTGCGTATGTGTGTATGTGCATATGTATGTATGTGCATATATATATGTATGTGCATATATATGTATGTATGTGCATATGTATGTGCATATATGTATGTATGTGCATATATGTATGTATGTGCATATATATATGTATGTGCATATATATGTATGTATGTGCATATGTATGTGCATATATACATAGATGTATGTGCATATATGTATGTATGTGCATATATGTATGTATGTGCATATGTATGTGCATATATGTATGTATGTTCATGTATGTATGTGCATATATGTATGTATGTGCATATACATATGTATGTGCATATATATGTATGTGGATATATATGCATGTGCATATGTATGTATGTGCATATATAGTATGTGCATATGTATGTGCATATATACATACATGTATGTGCATATATGTATGTATGTGCATATATATATATATATATATATATATATATATATATATATATATATGCATATATATAAGTATGTGCGTATGTATGTATGTGTGGATTTGTGTATGTGCATATGTATGTATGTGCATATATATGTATGTGCATATATGTATGTATGTGCATATGTATGTATGTGCATATATGTATGTATGTGCATGTATGTATGTGCATATATATATGTATGTATGTGCATATATATGTATGTGCATATATATGTATGTGCATATACATATGTATGTGCATATATATGTATGTGGATATATATGCATGTGCATATGTATGTATGTGCATATATATGTATGTGCATATATACATACATGTATGTGCATATATGTATGTATGTGCATATATATATATATATGCATATATATAAGTATGTGCGTATGTATGTGTGGATGTGTGTATGTGCATATGTATGTGCATATATATATATATATATGTATGTGCATATATATGTATGTATGTGCATATGTATGTGCATATATACATAGATGTATGTGCATATATGTATGTATGTGCATATATATATGTATGTGCATATATGTATGTATGTGCATATATGTATGTATGTGCATATGTATGTATGTGCATATATGTATGTATGTGCATGTATGTATGTATGTGCATATATATATGTATGTATGTACATATATATATATATATATATATATATATATATGCATATATATTAGTATGTGCATATATACATATATGTATGTGTGTGTATGTGTATATATATATGTATGTATGTGCGTATGTATGTATGTGCGTATGTATGTATGTGTGTATGTGCATATGTATGTATGTGCATATATATATGTATGTGCATATATATGTATGTATGTGCATATGTATGTGCATATATACATAGATGTATGTGCATATATGTATGTATGTGCATATGTATGTATGTGCATATGTATGTGCATATATACATAGATGTATGTGCATATATGTATGTATGTGCATATATGTATGTATGTGCATATATGTATGTATGTGCATATGTATGTATGTGCATATATGTATGTATGTTCATGTATGTATGTGCATATATGTATGTATGTGCATATGTATGTATGTGCATATATATGTATGTGCATATACATATGTATGTGCATATATATGTATGTGGATATATATGCATGTGTATATGTATGTATGTGCATATGTATGTGCATATATACATACATGTATGTGCATATATGTATGTATGTGCATATATATATATATATGCATATATATAAGTATGTTCGTATGTATGTATGTGTGGATGTGTGTATGTGCATATGTATGTGCATATATATATATGTATGTGCATATATATGTATGTGGATATATATGTATGTGCATATACATATGTATGTGCATATATATGTATGTGGATATATATGCATGTGCATATGTATGTATGTGCATATATATGTATGTGCATATATACATACATGTATGTGCATATATGTATGTATGTGCATATATATATATATATATGCATATATATAAGTATGTGCGTATGTATGTATGTGTGGATGTGTGTATGTGCATATGTATGTGCATATATACATATGTATGTGCATATATATGTATGTGGATATATATGCATGTGCATATGTATGTATGTGCATATATATATATATGTGCATATGTATGTGCATATATACATACATGTATGTGCATATATGTATGTATGTGCATATATATATATATATGCATATATATAAGTATGTGCGTATGTATGTATGTGTGGATGTGTGTATGTGCATATGTATGTATGTGCATATATATATATGTATGTGCATATATATGTATGTATGTGCATATGTATGTGCATATATACATAGATGTATGTGCATATATGTATGTATGTGCATATATATATGTATGTGCATATATGTATGTATGTGCATATATATATGTATGTGCATATATGTATGTATGTGCATATATGTATGTATGTGCATATATGTATGTATGTGCATATATGTATGTATGTGCATATATGTATGTATGTGCATGTATGTATGTGCATATATATATATATATATGTATGTGCATATATATATATATATATATATATATATATATATGCATATATATTAGTATGTGCATATATACATATATGTATGTGTGTGTATGTGTATATATATATGTATGTATGTGCGTATGTATGTATGTATGTGCGTATGTGTGTATGTGCATATGTATGTATGTGCATATATATATGTATGTGCATATATATGTATGTATGTGCATATGTATGTGCATATATGTATGTATGTGCATATATGTATGTATGTGCATATATATATGTATGTGCATATATATGTATGTATGTGCATATGTATGTGCATATATACATAGATGTATGTGCATATATGTATGTATGTGCATATATGTATGTATGTGCATATATGTATGTATGTGCATATATGTATGTATGTGCATATGTATGTATGTGCATATATGTATGTATGTTCATGTATGTATGTGCATATATGTATGTATGTGCATATATATGTATGTGGATATATATGCATGTGCATATGTATGTATGTGCATATATATGTATGTGCATATGTATGTGCATATATACATACATGTATGTGCATATATGTATGTATGTGCATATATATATATATATATGCATATATATAAGTATGTGCGTATGTATGGATGTGTGTATGTGTGTATGTGCATATGTATGTATGTGCATATATATGTATGTGCATATATGTATGTATGTGCATATGTATGTATGTGCATATATGTATGTATGTGCATGTATGTATGTGCATATATATATGTATGTATGTGCATATGTATGTATGTGCATATATATGTATGTGCATATATATGTATGTGCATATACATATGTATGTGCATATATATGTATGTGGATATATATGCATGTGCATATATACATACATGTATGTGCATATATATATATATATATATATATATGTGTGTGTGTGCATATATGTATGTGTGTGTATGTGCATATATATGTACGTATGTGCATATGTATGTATGTGCATATATATGTATGTGCATATGTATGTATGTGCATATATATGTATGTATGTGCGTATGTATGTGTATA
>NC_134402.1:203261890-203346966 GCF_038048845.1 Mixophyes fleayi
GAAATAGCAGTACCTATTTTTTGGTACAGCAGCAACAGTGAACGTAGTTTGACTTTGAAATAGCAGTACCTATTTTTTGGTACAGCAGCAACAGTGAACGTAGTTTGAATTTGAAATAGCAGTACCTATTTTTTGGTACAGCAGCAACAGTGAACGTAGTTTGACTTTGAAATAGCAGTACCTATTTTTTGGTACAGCAGCAACAGTGAACGTAGTTTGACTTTGAAATAGCAGTACCTATTTTTTGGTACAGCAGCAACAGTGAACGTAGTTTGACTTTGAAATAGCAGTACCTATTTTTTGGTACAGCAGCAACAGTGAACGTAGTTTGACTTTGAAATAGCAGTACCTATTTTTTGGTACAGCAGCAACAGTGAACGTAGTTTATATAAACTATATAACGTATTTTTATATATTGCAGTACTAATATTTCTTGACTGCAGGAACAGTGAACCTATTCATATATTGCAGTAGAAATTTTTAGAGACTTTTTTTATAATTTTTTTATATTTTTTTAAAATTATTTTTGTAGAAGTTTTTTATAATTTTTTTTAATTTTTTTTTTATAACTTTTCAATAATTTTGAAATAACAATGCCCTTAGCAGAACAGAGCACAGGACACAGGCAGCACCACTGGACTCAGCACAGGATCTCAAAGGAAACCACTGAAAAGCAGGACAGGAGCTCCCTAACTACAACCTCCCTCATGAGGGATCGCAGCCAGAATGAAGATGGCGGGCCGCGAGCGGTGAATTTATGACATCTAAGTCTCGCAAGATCCGACGCTAGACTTGGATGTCATAGCCTCGTTTTGGATTTATTTCGCGGGCGGAAATACCCAAACAGTGCTCGGATCCCGTCGGATCCGCACTGTTCGGGTGGGCTCGGATTAGCGAAATCCAAGCCCGCTCATCACTAATATATTCCTGTTTGTGCTGGTGAAAGTGTCACATTTAGAGCTACACTCTGCTAATGGGTTTCCCCACACAAAACCCAGGAGTAAGTACACTATAGCATTGTTGGCCTGAATCATTGAAATGTCTTTAATGAATATCTTTTGACCCAAAAAAATATGCTAAATATCCACAGCAATATAAATAATCCTTATGCCTCTCTTTTGGCCTCTCCTTAGATTCTTGGCTCTTTTAGTCCAAAAATTCGATTTTGGTGAGTACTCTGTGCTGTAAACAATGCAGATGAGGTAGCTATAGGAATCTTTCTGCTTTTCTTTCATTTTTCAGGGGCTCAGAAGGAGGACCCATTACTAATGGATGAGAATTGACTAGCACTATTTGCATTTACATACATCTGGCTTCAGTGCTGAAACAGAAATTGTAATAATAGGGCTGTCAGTGTTCTTCAAAGTCTCCAGTGTCATTGTATTGTGCCATAGCTCAAACACAAACAGGAGGGGTGACATTGTTGTTGTCACTCTCCAGTCTCAGTCATGATGATACTAATCCCTCTACCTCTTGTGCTGAAGCCTATGTTAAAGTGCATAGTGGTTTTAAGTCAGGGAAACAAAAATGTAAATAAAAAGCTTGTACCTTTTCTTTTAAAAAAAAAACCTCTCTAAAAAAGGTGAAAGTTTACTGTAGAAAAGCATAAAATAAAATATCCACAATATTACCAGGCATACCAGCATCAGGGAGCTCCCTTCTAGATTTCAGCACCTGCAATCTACAATGTCATCATATTCACCCTCATCATTGTGTACATCTTCCTCAAACAATACGAATTCATCCCCGCTGGAATCCACTATCACAGAAGTCTGTGTACTTTGATGTAATTGCCGATAATGGCCTTCCTCCTCGAATTTCATTTTATGGCAGAGCTGTCACGATTTTTGGGCAATTCTTTTAGAGCAGAGCAAATGTAAAAATGTTGTGCTGACTCATCTGCATCTCCACTGGGTATTCTAGTCTTCTTGCAGCTGCTGCATTCTCCTACATGTTGTTGCAGAATCCCGAAAATGACCCTGCATTTTTCGGGACACAGACAGCATCTCCTGCATGTCATTGTCATTTTTTAAAAAGTTCTGTAACATCAAATTGATTGTGTGAGCAAAACAGGAAATATGATGGAATTCCCCCCGCTGTAATGCTCTAACAATATTGGTGGCGTTATCAGAAATCACATATCCTCAGGAGAGTCCAAGCAGAATTAGCCATGTTGCAATGACATTCCTTACTTTTTGTAACAGATTGTCAGCTGTATGCCTTTTAGTGAAGCCGGTTATACACAAAGTAGCCTACTTCTGAAAAATGTGACGTACTTGGGTACATGCTGCTGCTGTTCCTGCTGGTGAAGGCGAATCACTGACCCAGTGGGCTGTCACAATCATATAATCCTTAGTTTGCCCAGTTCCGCTTCTCCCCATATCTGTGGTTAAGTGTACAGTGGGTAGAATGGCATTTTGTAGCCCAATAATTAAATTTTTACAAACTTTCTGGTAGAGGTGAGGAATAGCTTTTCTTGTAAAATGGTGTTGTGATGGAATTTGGTAATAGGGACAGAAGACCTCAAGTACCTATCTAAAACCAGCTGCATTAATACTGGATATTGGACTCAGATCTAGTACTAGCATAGTCCCCATGGCATCTGTGATCCGCTTTGCGACTGGGTGACAGCTTTCTTACTTTCTTCCTCTAGCAAAGGATTGTTTAACAGTCAATTGTTGTAAACTACTAGTAGAATTCTTTTGGGTTGAAGATCGACCCCCAGCAGCAGCAGCTGCAAAAGCGGGACTAACACTCAATAATTCTTCAGAGGACTCATGGCTAGTGGAGGAGTCATCTAGCCTTAGCAACTTGGATGCAGGACTAACTCCCATCACTTGTGAGGATATTGATGATGAAGGTGTTGGGGGTGTAGATTGCAGGTGCTGGGATCTAGGTGAGAGAAGGGAGGTAGATGATGCTGGACTGCTTGTTGTTATTTTTTTAACATAAGTTTCTGATTTTCCCAACAGCTTCCCATGAACTCGCTTCAAATGCCGTAACATGGATGAGGATCCTAGATGGTTAAGGTCCCTACCTCTACTGAATGTAGCTTTACAAATGGCTAGACAACTGTTGTCAGGATTTGTGTAAAAATAATTGCACACATAAGAGGTGGATTTTTGGCCTTAGGCCCAGGCATGACAATGGCCTTTTTCTTATCACTGGCAAGAAGTGCTGCAATCTTTGTTTAAAAATGTATGAAAATAATATTGTGACCTGTAAGGTGGTCCAAATTGACTGCAAATGACTTTAAATTAGTGTTAGTGAGGTTAATAATAATGTAGGATCAAAAAAAGAGCAAAATTATGTGATTTTAGCATATTTTAGCAATTTTTCTAAAAAAATACAGATCCAAAACCAAAACTAAATGTCTAAATGTATCCCAAAGGACAATGGAGTTAATGGTGTGTATGAGAAGAGGATGTACAGCAGTGTACTAAGCAGCAGAGAGATAATTAAAAATGTTTGCTGAGACTGCTGCTTCACATTTTTAATGTGTATGATACATTAGTAAACAATTAAATCACAATACTTCGAAACTAAGACAGGCCTATTTGTTCTTTTGGTCCATGGGTGATGGCCAAACAATAATGGCTAATTGAAAAAAAACATTCTCAAGGTAGTTCAATGTGTGATAATCCAGGATTCTAATCTGTTTTACATCTTTCACTGTTCTGAGAAAACAAGCAAAAAATAAAAAATGAGCTCCGAAATTACTTTAACTCATGTACTTTCTATACCCATTTGTACAGTAGAAGGTGCCCAGTGTAAAATAACATCTCAAGTCTTGGGTTATGCTCTACACAGTAGTATTTAGAATAGTGGATGGTAGATTCCATGTTTTTTTTGTAGTGATGACCGTGGTGGATTTTCTGATTTATTGAAATTTGTGCCATCATGTATTAAACCCATGGATTCCCTAACATTGGCTAGGTTGAGAGACCAGTCCACATCTGAATCCTACAGAATTTGAAAACACAACTTGAATGCTGGACCCACACTTTGACATAGGATTAAATCTTAAATGTAAATAAACAATAGATACTTACATTCTTAAAATGGCTCCTACTCCATGGCCACCTCCTCAGACTCCAAGGGGTAAATGTATGAACGTGCGGGTTCTTCAACACCCGCGTGTTCAGCGTGTTCGGCGATTAAATTTCAAGCGGCGCTGCATTGTAAAAGGAAGTTTCTTTTTACAATGCAGCGCCGCTTGAAATTTAATCGCCGAACACGCGGGTGTTGAAGAACCCGCACGTTCATACATTTGCCCCCAAATGTCAGTGCTCCGGGCCCTTCTCTCTGCCAGCACCTTCCTGGTGGTGCATGTGGGTCATAGAGACTGTTAAAATGGACACAAATGAATTCTTGGACTAATGTTGCATGCTTCTCATTTACATCAAAACACTCACAATTAATTTTTTTGGGCAATTCTAATCATATTTCTAATCATATTATATATCATTATTGTGTTTGGTAAAAAGTGTTAGCAATTAATTTGTCAAACATGTCATTGCCATTGCAAGGCAAAAAAAACTGAGAATTAATCAATTCAAATTGTTAACCCAGCATATGAGTCATGAAAGAAGATTTGCAAGCTAAGCGTGAGCTTTTAAACATCTGCCCATTTTTGGTACAACATTCAACATTAGTTAGATCATAGCTTGAAAAATTTTGGTAACTTATTTGGTTTATTTTGGGGCCAAAGTGCTTGTAATAAATAAATAACTAAACTAAACTAAGGAGAGATTGCGAAGCATGTATTAGTTGGGTAGTAAAGCTTGTCTCGCCTTACACTCTATTTTGATTACATTTATTATGGATTCCCTTACATTCTGTCAATAACACACGTATGATTTGCTATATTTTTGTGTACAAGATCTGTTTATTTAAAATGTTACTTTGGTAATTCTAAACTCGAAGAGCATTGTGTACTATACATTTGACATTTGGAAGGAAACATATATGTGATATTTTACTTACATTAAAAATAGGTGTCAATCCCATTATGCCTGAAGTTGGCACCCTCATCTGTCTCCCGAGGTTGGTGTTCAGGCACCACCACCCCGTCCATCCCAGCAACCTCGTCCTCCATTCCTGAAGCCTCACTCCCGATAGCAATATTGTGAAACACCACACACAGAGCTATGATGTTGCATACTTTACTCGCCCAATACATCAGTGCACCACCAGGCCAGTCCAGGCATCTGAAACGTGCCTTTAGTAGGCCAAAAGCCCATTCAATGACCGATCTGGTGGTTGTATGAGCCAAGTTGTATGCAACTTCACTCTCTGTGTGTGGGCTCAACATCGGAGTGAAGAGCCAAGGGCGTAAGGGATAATCGTTATCTCTTATGTAGGGTGAGAAGAAAGACAGAAGAACCACACGTTAATATACTCTTAGACTAACAAATGACCACCCTAGAAAGGCTACCATAGAAATATGTAACAAGTACATTATAGTAAAGCCACATTGGCAGGTAAATCTGGAATATTTTCTACAAGAAAAAATACATTAATGTTTACTAAACACATTGGTAAACCCACAAACCATAGGTGGCCAAAGTCTTTTTGCAAGGTGCTTTCTACGTTATATTGGAGAAATGTCATGGGCAAGATGTAACTTACATGTGGAGAATACTTTAAAAAACACAAAAACTTTAACAATGTAACCTTCAAACATATTATCCAAAAAAGCAAATACACTAATTTATCCAAAAATGGACTTAGGCATTTTGCCTTCTATAGTTTTAGAAATTTACATTGAGGTTCCAAATTGACAATTACAAACAAACATGTAAACTTAGATGTGATTTATCTGATTACTAAATCATGCTACATAAACTGAAGATTTTACAAACATGTTCCAACAAAACAAGAATTTTTAAAAAAATAAATAAAAATAATGGCACATGCACTATATGAACCAATGGTGAAACATAACATCCAAGGATAAAGATCACATTCAGAGTGCAGTCCCTTTTTTACTTATGATTGTGAAAAAAAAGTTAGCAAAAAATTAAGTAAATACATTACTCAAATTACCAAGGAGCCACGTGTCTCCATGTGGCCTTGCACTCCCTTGCCTCTTTTGCAATCTGTTCCACGTAACCTGATTGCCTAAGTCTCGAATCTGGAGAGACGGGTCACATATAACCTGGACATTAATCGAGTGGAAATGCTTTCTGTTCAAATACAGAGAAGCATCGCCACTAAACTGGACCAAGGTCATATGTGTTTCATCTACTGCCCCTATGACGAGCGGGAAGCCGGCTATGGTGGCAAACTGCTGCTTAATGCGCACAAGGGACTCCTCATTGAATGGCAGATGTATAAACTGGGAGATGCGCAACAGGAACGCCCTGAGCACAACCTTCAGAACTGAAGGTGCCTGGGACATACCTTTTGCAACCCCCACTGTGGTCTGGAACGACCCAGTCGCACAGAAGTGCAGTACCGCCATCAGTTTGGTTAAAGGCGGTACTGCTGTCGGGATGTGGCGCATTGGCTTAAGGTCACTCTGTACAATATCCAGGGTGTCCAAGATGATATGAGGAGTAAGCCGATAGCGACAGACAACCTCAGCATCTGACATCCCAAAGAGGCTGACACGTGGCCTGAAGACACACTCCCTAGGGCAGCTATGTTGTACCAGTTGCCGGTTTGGACGGTGTGGAGGCTCATGCTCCTCGACAGCCAGATTCTCATCCAACTCCAGAATCTCCTGTATGTGTGACAAAAGGATGATTCTAAAAACAAACAAACTAATTAGCTGAGGGGTTTACAGCTTGGTATTTTCTATGTAGACTCCAAACATGAAAAGCATACTTACAATAAAATAGCGCATCATATTGAGGCTTCATTTTTACAGTCAGGAATAAAAGGGGGAAAAAAACAAACAAAACTTGAGTAAATACTCAGACTGAAGTCAAAGTAACTAAACACCATATAAGAAAAACACATCACCATCAAGATACAGAAAGAGATACACAGCAGACATAATAGTAGGTGGGAGTGAATACTTATCACACATGATAAACAGAAGTGGGACCTTCAAAAAATTCAAAATAAAACAATCCACACCGGGATAGGGCCAAAAACCAAAACAGCAAATCTGTTTGGGGTGAGAAAGAGAGACAAGAAAAGGGGGAAAATTTAACATAAACAAATCTTGAGTAAATACTCAGACCAAAATCAAAGTGACAAGACACAGTGCAAGAAGCTTGACAATTCAAAATAGTTTACAATAAACAAAAATAAAATCAATAAACTGCCACCACCCCAAACTTACAAAAAATAACAAAATTAAAAACATTACATAGAAAAGTAGAGATGCGTATTTAATGGCCAGAAAAGGAACATATTCCAAAAACCATACATCTTGACAGCACTCTTCTGGGCAAAACAAAATACCTAAACTCCCAACAAAAAACAAGTGCACCAAATGGTGTGTTAAACTGATCCATAATTAAAGAAGTCTCTGCAGGTGTATACGCTACCACGGATCAAATGACGACAGATGCAAGTGCGTTAAGATAGAGCAATTTCCTTGTATGTTTCAAGCGTACCAAACTCATAGCTTGTATTCCGATTACTAAGAATGAAGTTGTAGTAAGTGTCTGTGTTAATTTTTTTTGTATTTATTGTAACAATATTTAGGTGTTCCTTAGGTGAAATGTAACAATTGTCTCACTTGCAGACATGTTTTTTTTGCCTCAGTCTAGTCTATATGGTATATGTAAAATTCAATCTTGATGTTGCCATAGTGGTTAGGCATTCAACCTACCAACAGTAGGGTACTGAGTTTGAATCCAGAGTCATGCCCATATGTGTTTGGGCTTTGTATATCCCCATTTTTCAATGAGTTTACTTGAATGTGTCACTTATAGAAGAGTATGCTAGTATATGTTTTAGGGACAGCTATGTCTACAGAGTGTTGCACCGTGTATGTATATTTATGATTGCGAATTATTATCTGTTGATTTCACTACCACAATGTGTGTGCATTTTTTAATTGTTTAGCCTTAAACCTTCATGTTGCCAGTCAGTGCCTGTGTTGTGTTGTATGATTTTTCAGAGCAGTATTACCTTGGTTTCTGGCTTTTGTACTCACATGTTATTGTTTTACATAATACAGCTTTCAAACATGGTGATTGTCATTCAAGTCTTTGTGGATTCGAATGTATGTAATGCTCAATCTGCACGTCGGGTTACTGGTTAGACAATCCACTTTTCATCAGTGGGTTGATGAGTTAGATTCCTGACCCATTTTGTGGAATATGGCTAAATTGCATGTTGAAATTTGTGTGCAGCTACAACACAGAAAAGCAGCTGTTTCAAAAACTTGATTCCAAAGAAATAGGATATATCCACAGATAAAAGAAAATAACACCTGTAGGTGGCCAAGATTAATTAAAATTTGTCACAAAAATGACAAACATTTTTAAGTCCAATTATTATTAATATTATTATTAATACTAATTGATTTACCCTAGTAAATTATTTAAACTGGGCATGTACCACAAATTTAGGGCTATAATAATTCATTGTATAATTGTTGACATTCATAAAAAATATAAAACTAAAAAAGTTTGTTATGACTTCCGGTGGGCGGGACATCTAGAATGGCCATTTTTTACTTTGGCTCCGTGTAGCTTCTAACTATCCGTTAACATCAGGGATCTGGAGAAATCCAATGACAACAGAACTTGGCTTATACTAAGCCCAGGAGTCCAGGCGAGACCCACATAGCAGCACGGGGTCATTTTGTTACATTTCCCTGGAGTCCGGCTCTGAAGTAGAGCCACGCCAAATCTTCCCGCCACGTGGCGGATGTATTCTAATAAAGCCTAAGAAGAATACCCTGTCCTGCCTATTTGATCTCCACCTGAACGGGGATTATTTCTACAAGCCACCCCCCAAAAAAAAGTGATTGCGGAATTTGGGCGAGACTGCGGAGCTGATTAGCCACGGCCGTAACGGGAGAGGAGAGCAGGACGGCAACCCAGTGACTCGACAGAAGAAAGGGCGCGAAAACTAAAGGACTGTGTCTTACCTGGAAAAAGTTTGTCGTGAAAGGTTCCTGTTCAGCAGAAGAGGAGAGGCGGCAGATACGAGCGGAGTTTCTGGGGAGAATCCAGCGGAGGAGGGGGCTGACTGGCTGGAAAGAGGGTGCATGTGAATGCCTGGCGGCCGAGCTGGAGGGTCCTGATCGAGCAGTGGAGATCGAGCAGAGGCTCTCAGTGAGAGCTTAATCTGAGAGGTCGGGAAGTCCTGCAGCGAGGGAGCTCGTATCGTTGGAGGCGCCTTCTGTCCCCTGCAGTGCATCAGAGCGGGATCAAGAGGAAGGAGAGGAGAATCTAAGTTAGCAGAGAATAATCCATCTTGAGTTCCGTGGCAGGTGACACTCTCTGGCGCACAAACATCTTGAGAGAGGTGAACGTATGATAAGATTTGGAGGCCCTAAACATCTTTACACTTTCTCTCTGTGTCACAACTGGTTTGGACAAATCAGACTCTCGATACACAGCTATACACGCTCTCCTGGAATAGCCCATACTGCAATTGAGAAGTAACAGGTTGTAATCTTTATAGTGTAATTTTGCCTTTTTCTTATCACAGTTTAGATGATGCTAGATATGTGAATAGAAAAAAACAAATTCTTGTCCAAAATTACTCATATATATGCAAATCTTTATATGTGATAAACGGATAGCCTTATTGTCCTAGCTATCAAATAGAGTGTGAGAATCTCGAACACATCATTTTTATAACTACTGTATGGTCTGATGTAATTGTGGTTATTCAGTGATAAGAGAAATTGTGAAATATCTTGTCAAACTGACAATCTAGACACTCACATTACATATTAGAGAATTTGCCATCACCTAGTGGTGATAAGTACCTACATACTCTCAAAGATACCAAAACTAAAATAACTGGGTAAAACAGTAAAGCTAGTGATAAAATGTAATTCATGATCCAAATTTGCCTTAGAGAGAGTTCCCAATAGAAATGTTGTCATCACATCCTTTCCTTTCCTTTTCCATTTTTCCCCTTTGAGCTTGACTTGACTGGGTATCTGTGTTGTCAATCTTATACAAAAAAAAATAAAAAATCCCCAGAAAAGTAGCTACGTTCTGGATATGGAAAAATATTGTAACAAATCCACGTCAAAACGTGTGAATACTAAACCTGATCAAACAAGACCAGGTCAAGGTAAATCAATAGCTGATAGGGTGGCCTCCCCTTCTTCCTCGCCCCTTTCGTCGGGGGGCTTGGGGGAAGGTGACCAGCTACCCTCATAAATACCAACTGGGGAGCGGAAACGGCCCAGATAATTTTAAATATCCTTCTCCCAATCATTGAGAAAAAATTTGAATTACTTCAGGCCTCGTTTGATGCTGCTGTTCTGAAGATTTCAGAAAATACAGCCAGAATTGAAACTCTGGAGCTGCGCACAAGTGATGTCGAAGACACAAATTTACAACTACAGAATAATTCTGAAAAACAAGCTCAACAAATGTCTCAATTCCAAGATAAATTAGATGACTTGGAGAACCGCAGCAGGAGAAACAATCTGCGCTTTATTGGCATCCCAGAAACAATCAAGGGCTCTGAGTCAGTTTCGTTCTTAGGTCAGGATGTTGTTATGGGTCTTGGTCTTCAAGATAAGATTAACTCCCCTCGTATTGAAAGGGCACATCGTCTGGGCCAAATGAGAGAGGGCCAAAGTGGTCGTCCTCGACCTGTAATAGCCAGATTCCTAGATTATACAGAAAAAGAAAAAATTCTAATTGCCTATAGACGTAAGAAACAACTGGTCATAGATAAAGATAAAATCCTAATCTTTCAGGATTACTCGGTCTTGCTCACACAAAAACGCAAGAAATTCACTTCGATTTGTAAATTCTTAGCGGATAATAACCAGCGCTTTGCGCTTCTCTACCCGGCAAAGTTAAGGGTAATAGAGAATGGCCGCCCCTTATTCTTTGAGGATCCGTCTATGGACAAACACCATTTTGAAATGACCGTCTCACCCTCTGGCAACACAGGCCAAGCCCGTTCGCTACCTCGCACTCCACCTTGAGGAAATAGCTTGACATAAAGGTTTTAAACCTTATAATAAATGTATAGTACAAAAAAAAATGGTGGTTTGAGAGATTTAGTCAAGTGGTGATTACTTAGCGATATAAAATAAAAAAAATAATAATAAAAAAAAAATGGGGGGAGAAGGGAAGGAAAGAAAGCAGGGAAAGAAAACGAATACTTTAAGGTTACAACATCTTGTATGAAAAAGTTTATTTTGATCTCTGGTAATATCTCCAGAGGTCAATTATGTTTAGATTTGGTTAGGAAAATGTTTGAAAATGTATTGAGATTGTACAAATTTACTGTTTTTGATTTACATTACTTAAGCACAATGTTAATTGTTATCCAAAGTGCTGCGTACTGTTTACAGGGACGCATGGTCAGCACCCTTCATTCTGATCCCCCACGAGGGGTAGGTTAAGTCATGCAGCCTCTAGGTTCTAAACCCCCTTCCCCTTTGCCCCCACAAACGCTAAATATGTTATCATGGAATGTAGGAGGCCTCAATACCCCAATTAAACGTAAGAAAGTAAAAACACATCTTAAACGTCTACACACAGACATAGCATTTTTAAAGGAGACGCACTGGAAGGATTAAGA
This sequence comes from Mixophyes fleayi, assembly GCF_038048845.1. Classification (NCBI taxonomy): domain Eukaryota; kingdom Metazoa; phylum Chordata; class Amphibia; order Anura; family Limnodynastidae; genus Mixophyes; species Mixophyes fleayi. Next base: position 203,273,585 of record NC_134402.1, read on the forward strand.
AGGCCGTACCCTACGAGCAGGATGGATAGGTGATTGTATAACTGCCCCCCATTCCTCAAAATCTAGAGGTGTTGCTATCATTTTGGCAAGACACCTTCAATACACCATTCAGGAAACAATAATTGACCCAAATAGTAGATACTTGTTAGTCTTCATCCAAATTAACGATACAGAATTTACACTTTTAAATATTTATGCTCCAAATCCAGCTCAACAGGATTTTTTTCGCTCCATTAAGCAAATGTTATTGCAAAAAGATACACCTAATCTCATTATAGCAGGAGACTTTAACTCAGTAGCAATCCAAAGTTAGATAGATCAGGGAAAAGAAATTTGATTAGAACTCCTGATTCCAATTATTTTTCGGGATTGACGGTGGAATGTGGTGTAGTGGATCCATGGCGCCTACTTAATCCATCAGATCGTTCATATTCATTTTATTCTAGTGTACATGGCTCGTTTTCCAGAATTGACTATATACTTGTGGCAGATCAATTGATGCCTCTAGTCAGACGTGTGGACATTGATGATATAGTCATTTCGGATCATGCAATAGTTTCAATGGTTATTCAATTACTCTGTTCGGGTCAGAAAACCCGTATCTGGAGATTTCCATCGTATCTGCATGGCTCTGAGCATTTCCAACAATTTTTGACTAATGCATGGGCAGAGTATTTAGATGACAATATAGACCACTGGGACAATCCTATTCTTTTTTGGGAGGCCTCAAAAGCGGTCATGCAGGGAACAATAATCGCATATGTTTCGAATCACCGTAAAAAGTCAAAAGAAACTTATGAAGCTTTACACAAGGCCTCGGCAGACTCGTACGATCGCCACACTCTACTTCAAATAGATGCATCCCTAGCGACACATAGAGAAGCGCGACAATTATTGGAAAGCTTTTTAACATGCCAGGCTAAACAACAGATTGATTACACAAAAAACAAATACTTCAGATGGGGTAACAAGGCTGGTAAGTTACTGGCAAATATGACTAAAACCTATAAACGTATAGGACATATAGTCGCAATTAAAACAAACTCGCCTATGGGTCTACTCACTAATTCAGAAAAGATTCTGATGGAATTTCATAAATATTACTCAACCCTATACTCAGGTACCCCGCCAGATCAACAATTGATGTCTAGATTACTAGGAGAAGCATAACTCCCCTCATTAACACCTGATCAGAGGGAGATCCTTGCAGGAGATATAACATCTCAGGAGGTAGATTTAGCAATTAAAGGATTGAAATTACACAAAGCCCCTGGTCCTGATGGCCTTACAGCCGAATATTATAAATCTCTGCGTGGAGAAATTCAGCCAATTTTGACTGAATTCTTTTGCAAACTTCATAGGGAGACGGACGTCTTATCCCTCATTTAATAGTGCCCATACAATCCTTACACCCAAACCTGGGAAAGATCCTCAGAAGGAAGGCTCTTATCGGCCAATTACTCTTCTTAATTTAGACTATAAACTACTGGCAAAAATATTGGCTATCAGACTTCAAAGTATTCTCCTCCAATTGTTAACCTCTCACCAAATGGGATTTGTTAATGGTCGTCATTCAGTTAAGGGGGTGCGCTCGGCAATCTCGGCGATAATTGCTTCCACGGCAACCCCTTCCGCTAACATGCTTTTAAGTCTCGACGCGCAGAAAGCTTTTGATACGGTGTCTTGGCCATACCTCCATGAGATTCTTTCACTAAGGTGTTTTGATAGTGACTTTAAGGCCTTAATAGCCTTCTTTTATACTTCTCCCAACACATTGTTGCTAATTAATGGTCTCAAAAGCCCAGTTCTAACAATGTCCCGGGGAACACGTCAGGGGTGTCCTCTCTCCCCTCTACTTTTTAATTTAGTTCTAGACCCCATGCTCAGAGTCTTGCAGAGTTGGATTCTCCTTGATGGTATTAAAATCGGTAATAAAGAGATAAAACTATCCGCCTTTGCTGATGATGTATTGGTTTACATTTCTAATCCAAAATATTCTCTTCGTCCACTGATGGCTCGTATTGCTGAGTTTGGTCGGGTCACGGGTTTTAGGGTTAATTTTGAAAAATCATCAGCCATGTATCTATCAAATGAAGTCTCTAAACAAATATGGGCACATGATATCCCTAATACTTGGATAAAATCCTCTATGACATATTTACGCATCTGTCTCCCGAAAAATATTTACCTACTTTATCGCTCAAATATCACTAAGGCAATTTTGGAAACTGAACAAGAAATAAATGGATGGGGTAGATTAAATCTGTCCATGGGAGGCCGGATCAATCTGATAAAAATGATTACTTTTCCGAGACTGTTATATCCTTTACAAATTCTCCCTCTACTTTTAACAAAATCAGACTCATCAAAAATAAACTGAATTTTTCTTAAATTTATTTGGAACTCGAAAAAAGCCCGAATTGGACTCATAAAATTGCAACAATCAAGAGAGAGGGGAGGCTTTAACCTACCAAATGTGGCTCAGTACAACCAGACGGCTCAATTGAGACACTTAAGAGATTGGATTCACAATACGTCCATTTATGCCTATACCACACTTGATCAAAGCTTTCTCCCAGGTATAGATCTCCGTGAATTTATCCACATGCACAAACAAGAACTACCGGACCTGGTTAGTGACAATCCAATCCTTTATACTACCTATAATCTATGGCATCAGCTTTGTAGGCAATTCAAATTAAACCCACATGCTTCGTCATATCTCCCATTACTACGTAACCCTGAATTTTAAGACTGCATGGCGTCCTATCCTTTTACATTGTGAGAAAAAGAGGGAATCTCAACAATTCGTTCACTAATTGACAAGGTGTCTCGTAAACCCATGTCTTATGATCAAGCCTCTTCTTCTTTCCCCCTCATTCGCACCCACAATTTGGCCTACTTTCAATGTCAACATTATATTAAAACTGTATTAAATAAGTTCTCTCCGTTAGACTGGGATAACCCACTAGACCCAATTTTGTCTAAGCCGGTCCCGTTACATCAAGCTATTTCACAACACTATTCTACGTCATCGGCTGGATTTTAGCAATACTAAGACAGGCATCGCCAAGTGGCAGGAACGTTTACCCTCTATGACCCCAGATATTCTTTTGAAAGCCTTGTCAAAACAGATGCGCTTAATCCCAGCCATGACCTACTCAGAGATGTTCATAAAAATCTTTCATAGAGCTTACCTCTCTCCATTCAAACGTTTTCAAATAGGCATGACAGATAACCACAAATGCCCAAAATGTGGAATACATCAGGCAGATCTAACACATTGCTTGTGGGATTGTCCTTACATAAAACATTTCTGGGTCCAGATCTGGAGGTACTCACTTGCCCATTTAGTAAATTATGTCCCATTCTCTCCAGAGTGGGCAATATTCGGAATTTTGCCAACAGAAATTAAGGTGACCAAGGGGTGTAGAAAATTATCGCTTACTATATCGGCAGCAGCAAGGAAGAGTGTTCTGCAAGTCTGGGCTCAGAAAGAACCACCTCTTTTGCCCCCCACATACAATCCCTTGCCCAAGCCTGCCGCTACCAACTACGCAACATTGCCCGCATCTGGCCCTTCCTCTCCCAAGATGCCACCAAAACTATCATCCACGCACTCATCATCTCCCGCCTTGATTATTACAACCTCCTTCTTACCGGCCTTCCCCTTTCCCATCTCGCCCCCCTCCGCTCTATACTCAATGCGGCTGCAAGGCTCATCTTCCTTTCTCACCGCTTCTCATCCGCCTCCCCTCTCTGCCTTGCCCTACACTGGCTCCCCATTCCTTACAGAATCCTTTTCAAACTCCTAACCGTCACTTTCAAGGCTCTCTCCCAGTCTACCGCCCCCTATATCTCTTACCTGCTCTCTAGTCACACCTCTGCCCGCCCCCTGCGCTCGGCCAATGACCATCGCCTCTCCTCCACTCTGATCACCTCTTCCCACTCCAGAATCCATGACTTCTTCCGTGCTGCCCCCTTCACTGGAACAACCTCCCTCGCTCCATCTGTCTTTCTCCCAATTTGTCCTCCTTCAAGAAGGCACTCAAAACTTACCTGTTCCTAAAAGCCTACCAACCTTACACCTAACCCCCTCATCTCATCTCCTCCGCCTGCTCTCCCCCTCTCTCCTCCCAGCTCCCCTGTTCTCTCCCCACTTCTTCAACTTGCTCCCTGTGTGCCTGTGTTCTGTCTACCCTCCCTTAGGATGTAAGCTCATTTGAGAAGGGCCCTCTTCCCTTTGTTCTCCATACCTGTTCTTCTGCTCCGTCTTTACTGCATTAGCCTGCCTGGAGTCTCTGAAGTTTTGGTATTTTTTGTTTACTGTGTGCAATGTTTCACCTTGGTTAGTCTACTGTTTGTGCTGTGTACGGCGCTGCGGAACTCTTGTGGCGCCTAACAAATAAATGATAATAATAAAAATAATAATAACCACCTACACTATCATTATTTCGACAAAAACTTTACCATATCTTTCATATGGATTGGATTGAAACATCTTTACAAAAAGAAAGCAGAGTTGAATATTTCTTTAATACCTGGGAAAGCCTGATAGGTCTTATACCGCAAGTTATACGTACACAAGTTTGGAAAAGCTTTCATAACACATAATGGTATGAGCTACGTATGTGTGTTGGGGATCCGCCGATTCAACAATTGTCCTCTGAGTAGCTGGTTTTGAGGAGAAGGGAGGGGTGCTGGCCTGCGTCCTTGTGCTCATCTATGTACTTATCTGCCCCTTAAATGTTATCAATCCAAAAAGTCTTTGACCCTAGTTATTGGAACTTAGGGGTAAACGGTCAACTATACCTATATGTTTCTATGTTTATAAACACTTTATTTGTTTATTGTGCTCATTGTAATTAATGTTAAAAAAAAAAAGTTTGTTATAAGAGAAGTTCATGCTCAGCTTTTCGTTCTACTCTATATCATTCACCTATTGTTTCCACTTGCACGTTGGGTTAGTGGTTAGACAATCCACCTTTCAACAGTGGAGACCTGAGTTTGAATCCTCACATTTATCTCTCCGGAGTTTATATATCCACCCCATGTTTTGTGGATTTCCAACATGTCCCTTAGGCAAGAGTACTCTTGGTTTAAGTTTGCACAATTTATCTGAACATTTTTAACAAATTAAGCTGTTATGCTTTCATATTATTTTTAGTGTATTATTAGCCGTTTTTTACAAATATCAGCAGCTAACTGTTAGACACATCAACCACTTTACGTTGCAATTTATTACAACTGTGGTTGTAATAAAAAAAGGTTGCTTTAAAAACAAAATACACAGTGTTTAAGTTTGATATAAATATTAAATACAATTTTAAAAAATCTTTGTTATGTGAAGTGAATTAAGATGTATGTTGTGCATATTTAGTTGCGAGTGTTTTTAAAGAACAAAGCTATTTGAACAGTTTAGTGTTGTTATTCAGCGCTTCTGTTCTATCTGTTTTGGTTTGAAACATGACCCTGAGCTTCCTTAAGTTTAAGCAAGAAGTTAAGATAATACTCATAGCATTTCTTCTTAACTATCCGACGGATACGGAGGTAACACCTACTCTTCTTAACTCAGTACAGATAACGCCTACTCTTCTAAACTTTGCACGAATCTCCGCCCATTCCCCTCCCATTCTCATCCCTTTTTTCTTAAGTGCAGTTAAGAAATATTTTCATCTTAACCTAAGAAATTCTCAGCTTACACAATGGATTTTCATTCTTATCTCCCTTTTCTGGGCATGCACAGAGAAGATTTTCATAAGATCCGCAAAAAACGACAGATCCGATCGCTAATGAATCAGGCCCTTAGATAGCAACATTCTAAACTTATTACCTTAAGGACAAAGTCAGAGAGACCTACAAACATGCGAGGGGGACAGGTGGTGGTCTGATGGCATTATTGAACCTGGCCCCTCTTGAACGCACAGCATTGGCCTGCCTTGATGAGCAACTGGTGCAGGGTACGGGATGGAAAGACACTGGTGAAAGTCCTCCCTTAGCCACACAACAGTCCCCTTCATGTAAATATCATATCATAATACATTAGTTTAATGTTGTGACTAAATAAATCATAATACCCTCAGCAATAATGTTTATATTCCTGTGTTCTGGTAACTCATCTCCACTTGGCTTTTTAAAATGATCACAAGTTTGAACCCTCCAACCCCCCCCCCCCCATCAAAAAAAAAGCCAAGTGTCCTAGACTGCAACTTTGTCAGTTTATTGGGTAATTGGATAATCAAGCTGTCAAGATTCCCAATATGAAGACCATGGACAGAATGTAAATGAAACAAAGTGGTTTATTTTAAACACAGGTCACACAGGTAAAAATGAGTTGCATTAAATAATAAGGCAACTAACATAAGTCCATATAAACAGTTGAAACAGGATCCCAGGTTATCTGTGGAAGAATAGTACTGAAAACCTGGCACAACAGGTTAACTGCAGATACAGGTTTATTCAGGATAACCAAGTTTAGCTGGGAAGCTGGAGACCCAGGTTTTCTAAGTATGACAGGTGAATGCAGATGCAGGGTGTCTAGCTTGACAGATTTCACTGGTAAGCTGGATACTCTGGTTTTCCAAGTAGGACAGATGACTGCATATATATGATGTCTGGATTTCCAGGTTAAGCTGGGAAACTGGAGACTCTGGTTTTCCAAGGTAGGTAGATGACTGCAGATATATGATGTCTGGATTTCCAGGTTAAGCTGGGAAACTGGAGACTCTGGTTTTCCAAGGTAGATAGAAGACTGCAGATATAGGATGTCTGGATTGCCAGGTTAAGCTATGAAGCTGGAGACTCTGGTTTTCCAAAATTGACATGTGACTGCAGGTATAGGATGTCTGGAGGCCCTAGATGATCCAGGGAAGAATCATGCAAAAGGAGGGTCAGTGTCACGGGCACTAGGAGTCTTTGCCCAGGAAATCACCAGATGGTAACTTACCAGAGTAATATAGGTGGTAATAGATACTCTGGTAGCAGGGTGACAACGGAACCGGAGGAACAGCAGATGGTGAGAGAATGCTCAGGAAAAGTCTATGACTAGCAGCATTGGTAATGAGTATAACTGTACACGAGGAACTAGATGGACAAGGAAACGTGAGGGTAGTCAGTGGTCTGCGTGTAGCAAGTTGTACCACTGCTATAGTGAGGAGGAATGTCCAAAGGTAACGAGGAGACAGTAAAAGTCAGCGGTCTGCGTATAGCAAGTTGTACCGCTGTCTAGGTGAAGGAATGGAATCCAGGTAGAGGTAGATAACGGGGTAGTCAGTGGTCTGCGGATAGCAAGTTGTACCACTGCTATGTGAGAGGATACTGGAAACTGGTGACACAGGGAACAGGAATCAGTGGTCTGCATATAGCAAGTTGTACCACTGAAATATATATGTGAGGAGAGCACGAGGAGATGAATGCTATGCAGAGTATACACGGGCACACAGGACTTGATCCCACGATGATATCACAATACAATGATAACAGAGCAGCACTGCTAAAGTATACAAAGTCACAATAACAATCCAGGCAAATAGGAAACACAGTCAATGGTAGCGACAGTCTCAGTGGATAAAGGACTCCGGAGGAGAACACAACTCAGTCCAGCAAGATATGCAATACAGGAACAAAGTCAATGAGAAGTATGCATACCGCGGTTCAGGAGAGCAGGCTGTCAGCGAGATGTGCAGGGATACCTGAACGGCTGAAGGCCGGCAGGAGGAGAGACCACTGGAAGGTGGAAGCGGTAATCAAGTTGGTGCAGCGCACGGCAGGTAAATCAACATGAACAAGGCAATACTCTGGAAGCAGTAGTAAAGGAGCTGGAACATGAAGAACACGGGAGAGTTGAGGCGGTCTGAACTCCAGTAGCAGAGATGGTAGCAGCGGAGCGCTGACCCGATGAACACATGAGAGTTGAGATGAGCTGGAACTCTGTAGAAGCAATGGAGGCAGCGGATAGGAATCAGCTGGCTGCAGACACGATGAACACCGGGGAGTAGAGGTGAGCAGGAACTCTGTAGACACCACGGAGGCAGCGGATAGGAATCAGCTGTTGCAGACACGATGAACACAGGAGAGTTGAAGAGAGTAGGAACTCTGTAGAAACAACGGAGGCAGCGGATAGGAATCAGCTGTTGTAGACACGATGAACACAGGAGAGTTGAAGTGAGTAGGAACTCTGTAGAAACAACGGAGGCAGCGGATAGGAATCAGCTGTTGTAGACACGATGAACACAGGAGAGTTGAAGTGGTCTGGAAATCACAATGAAATAACAGGAATCAGCAGGAGCTGAATACACGAGGAAACACAGGAACACCTTCAGAGGCTCATGGGAATGAGACTCCAAGAACAGGCAACGAGGTATTGACCTCAGGTGCTTTAAATAGGGAGTGTTGCCCGATCAGCCAATTAATGAAAAGCAACAGATACTGAAGGCTTGAAAGGGCTGCACATGCGCAGACCCTCAGGATGGTGGACGGCCACGGTTCCTAAACACACGAGGAGTAGCACTCACAGTCCGGTGAGTGACAGTGAGGTAAGCCAGAGGTCAAATGCCGGAAGATCCACAATAATACCAGAGAATAAGCAGGAGTAAGGAAAATGAAGGCAGAGTCTGGGTCACAAGAGAAGGTGCAAAACGCTGGAACAAGCAGGAATCAAATACCAAGGAGGAAGTCAGGATCAGTTCACAGGAGTTTTCACAGGTAGACCACCAGCAGCAGTGACAATTGATGAATTGGGCCAAACTGTTGGGAGAGGCAGTCTCTTAAAGGCCAGAGACAGGTGAATAGGATCAGAGTTCAATTCTGAGCCGTTAACCCCTAACAGGATCAGGAGAAGGCAAAGAAGCATCACAGAGAATATGCTACCAGAGACAGATTGTGACACAGGTGTGTCAAGTTTTCTAATCATTTTCTGTCATGATCCCACAGAATTTACACATAATAGTGTAGAAAGCATAATATATATTTTACATAATATATATATTACATTGCCTACTTCAGCTGCTTTATCTACTTATAAATGTGCCTTTCTTCCCCATGTAACTAAGTAAACATGGTAGTACTGTATGAATTGATGTATGTATACCAAATTTCAGTGTGTGTGTGTGTATATGTATATGTTAATTACAAATGGGGGAGTGCCAGATGGAGGATTGATCAAACCACATGGTAGAAAGACGAAAGACATTACAATCCAAAATGGTGTCCAGACCACATGAGTCACATGGCTCACACAGGAGTCAGTTTATCCAGCCCAAAACCACACAATATTTCTCTATTTAATAATCATTCTCTATGCATTTTCTGCAAAACCTTGACAAAACAACCATTATAATCTAAGCAACAGACTATAAGTCCTGATAACAAACATTAAATGCACTTAATATATGCAATCTGCACACTTTCTTCACTTTCCCATGCACATTACTACCATTTAAACCACCAGTCTAACAAAACTTTACACTGAACAATCTGACCACTTCCTGCAAAACCATCCCAAAACAACCTAATCATATGCTATTTATTTACACTGTAAACAGTATAACACTTACAGAGTCCTGCGGGTAAATGTATTAAAGGGCTATATTCACAAATCGCTGATTTTTCGCGACATTGCTGGCTAAATTTAGAGCAGCATGTGATTAAAGGCAAGTTTTGCCAAATCAGTGATTTGTGAAAATCTCACTTTAATACATTTACCCCCTGATGTCAGTATAGTATGCTTTACACTATATGTAACCATATACTTCCATTGCAGAGTACTTGCAATCTCCATTAGCAAAAGTGTAACCAGATCAATACCATCCAAACACTGGGTGTGACTGGATCACTTATAAATAACTTATGGTATAAATTTATTTAAAGGAAATAGCACACGGCACTTATTTATATAATTTCAAATGAACTCGTTTTTGATATTGTGGGTATGTTGGTAAAATAGATATCTTTATTGCTGAGACCAGGGGAAGAAATTTGTTTATTTTATTTTTTCTAGAGGAAATGCATTATTTCTGATGTATATATCTGATACAATAACTCTTTGTGGAGGAAGTCTTTTGTGTATCGTGATGTGGGAAAATGACTTGTTTGGGGTTTTGTACCTTTTTTTGGGAATGTGTATTCTGCGACTGTCTGAAGGACCCATGTTATTCTCATGTTAATTAGACCTTTTGATGTGTAAGGGTTGTTAAGTGCGTACTGTCGCTAACCAATAACGATTGTTGAACCTCGATTTGTGTTTCCAAAGCACAAAGATTTATTCTCAAAAAGTAGCAGAATAATTCAAGCGAAATAATAATAAGTACAGCCGTTACTTATCGCAGGCGCTCTGGATCCAGTGTGCAGTCATTCAATCCTGAAGTCTGGGGACAAGATGTCTGAACACTAGATGTGATGCTGCTTATATGCAGACAGAAATACAGTAATACAATGGAGATGGTATAGCTTGCTTCTATTGGTACAGGTTTCAGGAAGGTCCAAGGGGTTGTCAATCATTGGCTAGTTCAGCCTAAAGAATCCAAAGGAGGAGGTTATCTCTCCAGGGTGTATGCTCTGCTCTTCCCGCCAAGATGCCTTAGTCTTAAGTAGTTCATAATTCCCTATCATTCATAACTTGTGTATGCAGTCTGCGATTCCTTCGCAGAGTGAACCAAACAGTAGCAAATGTTAAGAGGTTTATTATGATACCACACATGATATGATTCCTTCAACCTGTTCCATATATTTCACTAATGTGCATATAACTTATAATATATAACATAAATACTACTATATTTCGACATAACTGACTATGTGTTGCAACTACCATTAATGTGTACTATTTTACAAGTATGCGTGTTTGTGTGAATGTATGGTAAAAGACCAAATACTGTTGCTGCCACGTGTTGCAGCTGCGTACGCCCTTTTACGCTGTAGTGTGCCCTTTTACGCCGTAGCCTACCGTACGCATCTTTTCAGACAAAGACAACCAAGTTCGCTTGATTTTAATTGAAATGACTTTGTCCAATTTGCTGACTTCGACAGGGTCTAGCACCTGAAGGCACAGGAAGTTTTAATTAGGCTGCTGTTAGATTTCCTGTGACCAACATAAGAGCAAGTTTTAGGAATATCACAGATAAGTGTAAATATTGATAGCTTTGCATTGCATGTAAATCCTTGTTTTGGTAAACAAATTGTATCCTGATTCTAAAAATAGCTCAGTGGGCTGGCTTACCCTTAGAGGCTGTGTTCAAATCTGTATAAAAAGCAATGACTTGTATTGAAAATTGTTATTCTGGTTCCAACTGCTATGCTTTGTATCTAGCAGATAATAATGGTACCTATAATCCACCAGATGTACTGCTGTTCTGCTCCTGAACTCTGCAACATGCCTGAAGGAGTTAATCTCCTTGTCTGATGCCTAATTAGAACTGCAACTGTCGCACTGCTTCAAATACCTGCCTCAAGCTGTGCTCTGGGCAGTTCATCCGTTTGTTCCTGGCTGCTGCTGCTCTGTTCCTGTGCTTGCTCCATTTCTTGATCTTCTGTTTTGACCCTCGGCTTGATTCCTGGACCCTGCTTGTTTACCTGTTGCCTTGACCTTTGGCTCAACTTCTGGACCTCGCTTATTCACTTGTGACCTTGATCTCTGTCTGGCTATTTGGATTTTATTTATCTGATCTCTGCTTGATCCCTGGACTCTGTCTGCTTCCCTGGACAGCCTTGTGCCTTCTGGACTGAGGTGAACTTATAATACCTGTTCCTGCCCTTTTACTATACAGTCTCTTTTGGAACCTGCTCTTATCCGTGGATTTGAGTTATCTTTGTTTATGTATTTACCTGAATAAAGACACTTTGCCTAATACTTCCGTTGCTCTTCGTGAATGCACTAGGAGTCATAACATGATGAACTGCCATATAATCTGGGCCTGCTGATAGCACGCCCTCTGCCTTAGTCCTGGAATTCCTAATGTTTTTGCATTGAACTCTGTGTTTGGCTATTAGACATGTCAGTAAATCCACAATTACAAATGCTGCAAATGGATATTGTTCAGCTCCATTACCAAATCATACAGGTATTCACTTTACTCCAAGAACTGCTTAAAACCCTTCCTGCTGCTGTATTAAGTAGTTTCAACACTATTTCTGATTTTAAAGCATCAAACTCCTCTAATGAAAGCATGCAGACCGCAGAGAATCCTCCCAGAACTTGTTCTGAAATTGGTGCTGCATCTATGGTAATGCCAGCGGTCCCTACCATTAGAGATTAAAAACGACCAAGCTACCTGCGTCCCCATCTCACTAAGGAGGAACAATGGTGCAGAAGGGTTGGTAAACTATGCCTCTACTGCGCCAGTGGCGAACATTTCCTACAAGGCTGTCTGCTCCGCAGTCCTCAACATTCTATGGAGCAGCCTTCAGTGTTTTCCTCTCCAGACCCTGGATTGTTCTGCACCTCACCTCCTGTTGCTTTACTTCAACCTAATCCGTTCCCTGGGATGGGGCCTAATCTGCCAGTTCCAGCTGCCTGTCCTGCTGTGCCAGTTCAAGTTGCCGCCTTTCCTGCCATTGCCTCCAGTTCCGAGGTGCCAGCCTCTGTCTACTGTTCCGAGGTGCCAGCCTCTGACTCTTGTTCCGAGGTGCCAGCCTATGTCTCCTGTTCCGAAGTGCCAGCCTCTGTCTCCTGTTCTGAGGTGCCAGCCTCTGCCTTCAGCTCAGAGTCTTCTGCCACTGTGTCCGGAGCTGAGTCTCCTGCCGCTGTGTCCGGTCCTGAGTCTCCTGCCGCTGTATCCGGTCCTGAGTCTCCTGCTGCTGTGTCCGGTCCTGAGTCTCCTGCCCCTGTGTCCAGTCCTGAGTCCGCTGTGTCCGGTCCTGAGTACGCTGTGTCCGGTCCTAAGTCTTCAGCTGCTGCCTCTACCCCAAGTCTTCAACCACTGCCTCTACTCCTGAGTCTTCAGCCGCTGCCTCTACTCCTGAGTTTTCAGCCGCTGCCTCTACTTCCGAGTCTGCAGCTCCAGAGGGGGCGCTGCCCTTACAGTTCACTCCAGAGGGGGCGCTGCCCTTACAGTCCGCTCCAGAGGGGGTGCTGCCCTTACAGTCCGCTCCAGAGAGGGCCCTGTCCCTCCAGCCCACTCCAGAGTTGCCATTCCATGCGGTTCAACCCGAGTTGCCATTCCATGAGGTTAAGCCCGAGTTGCCAGTTCATGCGGTTCAGACCGAGTTGCCTGTCCATGCGGTTCAGCCCGAGTTGCCTGTCCATGCGGTTCAGCCCGAGTTGCCAGTCCATGCCGTTCAGCCCGAGTTGCTTGTCCATGCCGTTCAGTCCGAGTTACCACTTGGTGCTCTCTACTCTGAGGCTTCTCACAGCGCTGTCTGCTTTGAGGCATCTCACAGTGCTGTCTGCTCTGAGGCATCTCACAGTGCTGTCTGCTCTGAGGCATCTCACAGTGCTATTCAATTGGAGTGCTGTGCCCAGTCCAGGCTTCCCGTCAGGTGTGCCCAACTTGCCGTCCCAGCCGGGGACTCCTGCTCTGCCGTCGCAGCTGAGGACTCTCCAGAGACTGCTGCACAAGCTGGGTACTCTGCTATTGAGCCTGAATGCCCAGAGACTGCTATTGAGCCTGAACGCCCAAAAGCCTCTTCCGAGTCATCAGATCCTACTCCAGTCTTCTTTGATGGAGACATCAAACAGTTTTTTACAGTACTCGAACTTCCCATGAAACAGTTTCAAGAATGTCCGGATTATTTTGTTGACCAATTTAACCAAGTGGGCTCAATTATTACGTGTTTTAGAGGGGAGCCACAAAACTGGGCCTTCTCATTACTAAATTTCGATGACCCTAATAATCATAATACCATGGACTTTGTTAATGCTGTTTGTCAGAAGTACACTCCATCCACAGTCAAGTCATCTGATCACAATTATTTTGTGCCCATTCCAGCCTGTGCGTCAGTTCCTGCCCTTGTCCATAAGACCTCTTTAAATGTGTCTTCCATCAGACAGTCTAGGTCACCTAGGGAGAAGGTTAACAAGAAGGGAAAAACCCTTGCTTTACCACTTCAGTCACAACAAACACCGACCTTGGTGACTGGCTTTTTGGGCATATCATCATCTGGTGATAAAATAAAAGGTCCTATCCCGACTCTAGATTGGGACTCAGACTCTGAAAGTGAATTTGTGGAAGATACTAGAGAGTTAGTGGACGAACTTGCCAATTCTTCTGCTTTTGAAGAATTGGGTCTTCTCTATACTCCATTGGAGAAGAGCCCAATTGTGTCTCCAGGGAGATGTTATAAAAAAAACAGAAGAGGAGAAAAACCTGAAGGGAGCATGTATGGAGCGTCTGGAATCCGCTCCTTAAAGGGGGGCTGTGTTATGACTGCATATGTTTTGTATCTGGCAGCAGTACCTATAATCCACCAGATGTACTGCTGTTCTGCTCCTGAACTCTGCAACATGCCTGAAGGAGTTAATCTTCTTGTCTGATGCCTAATTAGAACTGCACCTGTCGCATTGCTTCAAGTACCTGCCTCAAGCTGTGCTCTGGGCAGTTCATCCGTTTGTTCCTGGCTGCTGCTGCCCTGTTCCTGTGTTTGCTCCATTGCTTGATCTTCTGTTGTGACCCTCGGCTTGATTCCTGGATCCTGCTTGTTTGCCTGTTGTCCTGACCTTTGGCTCGATTTCTGGACCTTGCTTATTCGCTTGTGACCTTGATCTCTGTCTGGCTATTTGGATTTTATTTATCTGATCTCTGCTTGATCCCTGGACTCTATCTGCTTCCCTGGACAGCCTTGTGCCTTCTGGACTGGGGTAAACTTATAATACCTGTTCCTGCCATTTTACTATACAGTCTCTTTTGGAACCTGTTCTTATCCGTGGATTTAATTTATCTTTGTTTATGTATTTACCTGAATAAAGACACTTTGCTTAATACTTCCGTTGCTCTTCGTGAATGCACTAGGAATCATAACACCTTCAATCAGTGTGACTGCAAATAAACATCACTTGCCTCAAAGACCTGCTTGAAAACGTCTTCTATGCTGAAAAACCTACAGATTAGACTCAAAATCTAATCCATTTCCGGCTGTCTGAGGTTTGGACTCAGCATCCAGCACCACCGGTCTCCTAGTTACCCAGCAGCTCTGGCCAGTGTAATAGGCAAGGAGGAATCCATCCACAGCAACCCTGATCCATAGGAAGAGGTCAGGGGTACCAGCCTAGGTACACCAGTACTGGAGTACATTCGCAGCGTCAGTTACCCAGAAGGAACCTGTTTCTGGATGCCGATTAAATTCCATGTGATGGTATCAAGGCTATATGTGTACCACCAACTGCCCCACATTTGGAAACCCAGCTTTGGTGGAAAACGGCTGTGTTTGGGCACGAGGACCTCCTCATCGAGTGGCAGATGGCTAAATTGATGGATGTGCACCAGGAAATCACAAAGCACCACCTTCAGCACATGATTAAAGGTGGCTGGGACAATCCTGCCACAACACCCACTGTGGTCTGGAAAGACCCAGATGCACAGAAGTGTAACACTGTCAAGAGTTTAGTCAACAGTAATATTGCTGTCGGAATGTTGTGCAGAGGTTCTAGGTCACACTGCAGAATGCACATTTTGTCATGATGACATGAGGTGGAAGCCAATAGCATTGGATCACCTCAATATCTGACATCCCAAAGAGGCTAAAAATGTAGCTTGGCCGTTGACGGTGTACCAATTGCTGGTTACAGAGTGGCAGTGTCTGTCATCTTCCAGAGACATTACTTGTGCAACAAAAGGCTATACGTGAGAAAGATGAGGAGAACTTATTTTTATCAAAAATTTACCTTATACATTGTAGATTTTAGGGGTCCCTTTGAATATACACATTATGGCCTTGAGTCATTAAGAAGAGTAGGGCATAAAAAAGGAGTTTTTTGAAATATTTTTTAAAGGCTCTGTGTGTGAGAAAAAAAATGACCAATTTAATTGCAATTCAGTATAATAGTGTAATGTTATAAATGTTATAAATGTTAAAACAAAATATTACACTTAGAAACAAAAGTTCTATGCTAATGTATACAACTGCATACTGTATATATATTAACAAAAATAGCAATTCTAATGTATGCAACTATGTATAATGGAGCAAATCATTTAAAAAATAAATATAACAATGCTGATGTATGCAAATGCTTTCAAAGGGCTAGATGTTACAAGCTGCCACTGCCCGCGGTTCTCTTCTCCTTGCATCCCGGCAGTCATATCAACAGCTGGGGCGTCAGTTTCTGTTTTCTCATCCTGGCCTTCATCATGGTAATGGTCGGGATGGTCTGCATTCACCATCGCGACCCGGCCAGCTGGACAGCCAGTCAGATGCATATAGTGATGAATTTAATTAACAGCCTGCTGGGCTGATTTGGGCCACATGAGTTGCACCAATCTGATTGCTGCTTGTCAGTATAAAAGGGCATAGCCTCCCTGCCGGTTATAGTGTACTCTGTGACTGCACAATTACTAACCAGCTCCCCTGTTCCTGTGTATCTCCTGCTACCTTGAAGTTGATTTCCTGTTTTGACCCATTGGTTTGACTTTGGACCCTGCGTGAAGTCCTGTGCCCCTTGACATCTGCCTGTTTTTGCAAAGCAAGTGTAAACCACTGACGTGGCGCCTCAAATAGGTATGCAGCCTAGTGTGTATCAAAGAAGACCCACTAATGCTTCAATAAATCGATATGTTACAAAAACAGATTGATACATACATATGGCGCTGCCTATACGCCCACTGTGTCCTGGAACGGACATGTACAAAGGTGCTCTCCAAGCAGATCTCTGCAACGTAAAATCATATAACACAGAGACAATAATGGTGAAGTATGTTCAACACATCAGTTGTTCAAATACACACATTCCCATAGAATTCCCGTGCTTGGATAACTGTAATATGCACCCGTGTCTTCACTCTTTGCGTGAACCCCAAAGGGTATGTGCTTACTAGAATATGGATGATATCACGCCCAAATCGGATCAGGTAGTGTGGATTCAAATTCAGCAATCACATGGGTTCCTCGAGCTCAAAGAAATATAAAAACATTCTAGCGCATTATCATTTATAAAACAGGGCCAAAATACATGAGGACTTATACCATAGAACAAAGTACATCAGCGCATGGTAAGTATGAAACCTCAGTATCCTCACCGCGACCTCTCCGTCTGTTCACGTGTAGCGTCCTCAGTCCCGGTTCCAAGTAAATATAAAACCAATAAGTATAAAACCTTATGAGGTTTCATACTTCCCATGCGCTGATGTACTTTGTTCTATGGTATAAGTCCTCATGTATTTTGGCCCTTTTTTCATTCAGTTATTATGATAACTGAATTGAGTGCTAAAAGCCAAATCAATTTCTTTTTAATTTTTCTTGAATATTTGTTCCTTCTTTTTCTAAATTACTAAATCAGATCTATTGATGTTCAACACTCTTTCTTTCACGTGTTCTAATGCTTGTTCTGTATACCCTTTTGTTGGAATTCATCTTCTATTTCTCTTAATTGTTCTAATTATACAGTTTTATTGGTACAATTCATTTTTGCTCTTATAAAATGGCTATAAGGTATACTCTTGAGCCAGTTTTCGTGATGCTCATTGTTTCTTAAGAGATATGAGTTAACCTCAGTAGGTTTCTTATCACATTTAAACTAATTGTGTTCCTGATCTATATAAATATTTTTAGATCCAGAAAATTGATAGACGTCTTGCTAATATAAAAGATGAGCTTGTTGTTGTATTTATTTTCATTTATTTACCTGCAAAATAAATCCAAAGAATATCTATCCCCACTTGCAATAAACATAACATCATAAATATAACAATACCAGGAAACCAGATTTGCCCCTATAAATGAACCCTGATTATTTAGGTGATGGTACTCCCAATAAACCATAAATAAATTAGCACAATTATAGGGCAAACCTGGTGCCCATGGCTGTACCGGTAATCTGGCGCAATTATTTGCCATTCAAATAAAAATAATTATTTTCCAAGATAAATTGGATTCCTTCAATTAGAAACTCCACCAATTTAGGCAAATGATCTGTTTGTTTTAAAAAAAATCTGTTGCTTTTAACCCTTTTTTTATGTTCTATGCTGGTTCTGACAGAATGGACTGCCTATGCCACCCTGTGTGTTGTTGCTGGAAACCGGATGTGCTAACTTTGCCACCGTTCCCTTTCTTTAACCCAAATGTGTCCTCAGTGGGAGAGACTTAAGCTGCTGCCACCACTGGACTCCTTCATGACATCCAGAACAGCGTTCCTTCTGGGTAACTGTCGCTGCTAGTGTACCCCCTTGTGGTGCACCTGGACTCGTACCCCTGACCTCTTTCTATAGATCAGGTTTGCTGTATCCCCCCTGGCCTATAACACTGGCCAGAGCTGCTAGGTAGCGGCCAGAGCGGTGACACTGGAAAGCTGGTTACAGACCTCAGAACAGCTGGAAATGGATAACAGTTGGGTCTAATCTGTAGGTCACAGGAAATTACCGCAGGGAAGTAGTTGTAAAGCAGGTCTTAAAATGAGTGATGTTTAATTAGCTCAAGTGTCCTGACAAGGACAGTTCACACTGGTTTAAGGTACCAGTGATGAAAAGGTCAGAAGAAACAATAATACATTTCAATGCAAACCAGCGCTCTTTTTCTACAGTTTGTGAGACTTCACATGGCAGGAGGTAATCAGTCCTCCTGTCCCTTTAACCAATCTGGGCTGATTCATGCAGCCTGCACTTGAATCATCCCAGCGAGTTTAACAC
Organism: Mixophyes fleayi; assembly: GCF_038048845.1. Taxonomy (NCBI): domain Eukaryota; kingdom Metazoa; phylum Chordata; class Amphibia; order Anura; family Limnodynastidae; genus Mixophyes; species Mixophyes fleayi. Next base: position 203,292,355 of record NC_134402.1, read on the forward strand.
CTTTTTACATAGAGGCTAGTGGCAGGGGGGAGTGTACTTCCCCCCCTGTCCACGAGCTGCCAGGGAGAGGGGGGCTCAGACCACTCTCCTCCCTGGTGCAGTTCTGTCTGAGACAGGATATTTATCATTTAAATCTCCTGCCTAAAACTACTTCCAGGGACCTTGTACCGAGGTCTTTTTCTCACCCCTGGCCGAAAATAGTACCAGGAGGCAGCATCCAGATCTCGTGGCAACAGTCCCTGCTATGTTGCTAGTTGAAGCTCCTTGAGCTCCAGCAAGCGACTTAGCTTCCCGAGTCTCCTATGAGGCGCTGCACCTCCTGGATCTATTTGATCCCAGGAGGCTGCTGTGGAAGTCCCTCCGCAGCCACTGAAAGCTGGCTGCCAGGGGGTGAAGGATCCAGGGCTGCCCTTGCAGTCCCTGCGGGACCACCAGGGATAGGGTAAGTACTTTTCTTTATTTTACACATATACATTTCAAGATACATTTAAAATACACATATCTACACTCTTCAGGTGCCGAGAGTTAACTCTTTAGGCATTGCATGCCGGTTCTGTGCCGGCGCGTAGCACTGGGGTTTTACCCTTCATTTGCTGCGGTGCTGGGTATGGCTCTCTCGCATCGCAGCGCACAAATAAAAATACATTTTTATTTACATTAACACATTTAAACATACACACCGTTCACGCGGTGCCGGTGATTTAACCCCTAAGGTGCTGGGTATTAACCCTCCCGGCATGGAGCTTAACTAAGATGGCACCCGCACTCGTGCGGCGGCCGGTACTTGGGACCCAACCACACTGGTATAAAGGTCAGTGACATCTGCCATTGCTACTATGTCATTTTCTGATCATTAAATATTGGACAGTTTATTTAGGACATCTCCTGTATCTTTTATATATACTTGAGTTTTTGTCACCAAGGGTTGTAAAGGGAATCAATAAAAGAGGACAGGTTGGTCGTAATGCTGTTAATACCTGATATAATCTGCCTGCCAGAGGGCTTGGTGGTACTCTTGTTTCTTAGGGATTGTGTATGTATGTAGAGTAGTTGAATTAGTTATTTGTAGGAATGCCAATTCATCTTTTGTTAATATCCCTTCCTTGTCATATTTTTGAATAAAATTCATATATTTCTCTTTGATTCTCTTGGATAGCACGGTGGCTAAGCGGTTATCACTTCTGCCTCACAGTGCTGGGGTCATGAGTTCAATTCCCGACCATGGCCTTATCTGTGTGGCATTTGTATGTTCTCCCCATGTTTGCGTGGGTTTCCTTCGGGTGCTCCGGTTTCCTCCCACACTCCAAAAACATACTGGTAGGTTAACTGGCTGCTATCAAAATAGACACTAGTCTCTCTGTCTGTGTGTATGTATGTATGTCAGGGAATTTAGACTGTAAGCCCCAATGGGGCAGGGACTGATGTGAATGAGTTCTCTGTACTGCGTTGCAGAATCAGTGGCGCTATATAAATAAATGGTGATGATGATGGCGATGATTGATCCAGTGGGTTCTTATTTCAGTAATCAAAATGTGTTTGAATCATTCAATTGTCTATTTCTTCCAAATACATAATATGATCTAAAACCACTACGTCTTCTCCGTTGTCTGCAGGTTTTTTAACGGTATTCTCTCTTTTTTTGACAGATTACATTTACCTGTCTTACCGGACTTAAATGTCTTAGTAATGTCATCTGAAATAAGTTTATTGAAACTTTCTATATATGGTCCTTAAGGGATATAGGTTGACTAACTGGCGTCCCACACAGTGAGCTAATAAAGAAAGACTCTGAGACAAGTATTTGGCAAAATTATTTTGGTCACAGCTTTATTAAACACTTCCAAACTTGGCAGACAAGCGGCGTGCAAGGCTATATATCACCTTTTCCAGTTCCATCTGGAAAAAATGGGGCGTGTTCTGCCTACTACCATGTAGGCACCACAACAACGTCCTCTTGAGACCACCCCCTTGACATTAATCACTCTCCAATTGCTGAAACCTGGCACTGGTATTGGCCCAACCATTGAAGCTGGAACCAGGCATATGGCCGTCTACCCAGGGCGATACTGCCTGGTCTTCTCTCTAGAAAAATATTACCACCTTCTCCAGTTCCATCTGGAAAAATAGGGCGTGTTCTGCCTACTTTCATGTAGGGACTGCAACAACGCCCTCCGGAGACCAGCCCCCTTGGCATAAATCACCCTCCAATAAACCTGGCACGCCGCCAGTATTGGCCCAACCGTTGAAGCTGTAAGCCAGGTGTGCGTCCGTCTTCCCTGGGTGATACTGCCCGGCCCTGCTGGCTCCCCACTTCCTATGCCTTGCTCGCCGCTTTTCCACCAAGCAAGGTCCTCATGACCCTGTCCATGGGAACCGAAGCCCCCCACCGCTATGACCTCCTGTAACAACAACCTCCTAAGCGCCTCCTGCATATTGTTAAACATATCAAGTGCAACCACTTAAAGGTGCACCCCGTCACTCCTATAAAAACCTGCACAATTGAACCAAGATTTTCGCAAGCTGGAACAAGGGATATGGCCGTCTACCCAGGGCGATACTGCCTGGTGTTCTCTCTAGAAAAATATTACCAACTTTTCCAGTTCCCTCTGGAAAAATAGGGTGTGTTCTGCCTACTTCCATGTAGGCACCGCAACAACGCCCCCCCAGAGACCAGCCCCCTTGGCATAAATCACCCTCCAATAAACCTGGCACGCCGCCAGTATTGGCCCAACCGTTGAAGCTGGAACCAGGCGTGCGTCCACCTACAGGAGGTAATAAACAGGTTTCACTTTATTTCTCATCCTATTAATGCCTGCCTGTCACGGGCACTGGGAGTTTTACCCAGAATTCACCAGGTGGAATTTCACTTTACCAGAGGCGCGGAGTCTAACACAGTGGCTGGTCTTCTCCAGGAACTCCCACAAGGGAGTATGGTTTTAGCGGCTGCCACTGTGCAGGTCGCGGCCCTCTGGGAAGTGTGGTGAATATACGGAACTGTACAACTGAATAGGAAAGGGAATGTCAATGATATAAATGCAGAGTCTCTGAACAATGGAAACAATGGTAACACGGTAGACTGATGAGCAGTAATAAAAGGAGGAGAAAGTTCCAAATTGCATTAGCACACAGGTAGCATACAGCAGACCAATATATGACAACTGGATAAAGTCTATGAAAGGACCAATCAATAATGCAGCAGGAGAGTCAGCGACTCGCAGCTATACTTCAGAGGCACTATAGGCTTTAGTCCTAATAACAGGTACCATGCAAAATAGTAGGGTAAGCTGCTCCTGACATATGTTCCCGCTGGTAACTGTAAAGACTTGTGCAGATGCTGGTATAATACTAGATAGTGTGGAGCGGTCTGCGGCTAGCAAGTTGTACCACTAATATGAAGAGAAGACTTGTTCGGGTGCAGGTATATTACAAGGTAGCGTGAAATGGTCTGCGGCTAGCAAGTTGTACCACTAATATGGAGAGAAGACTTGTCCAGGTGCAGGTATGTTATAAGGTAGCGTAGAGTGGTCTGCGACTAGCAAGTTGTCCCACTGATATGAAGAGACGACTTGTCCAGGTGCAGGTATGTTATCAGGTAGTGTAGTGTGGTCTGCGACTAGCAAGTTGTACCACTATATGGAGAGAAGGCTTGTCCAGGTGCAGGTATGTAACAAGGTAGCGTGGAGTGGTCTGCGGCTTGCAAGTTGTACCCCGATATGGAGAGAAGGCTTGTCCAGGTGCAGGTATGTAACAAGGTAGCGTGCAGTGGTCTGCGGCTGGCAAGTTGTACCACGATATGGAGAGAAGGCTTGTCCAGGTGCAGGTATGTTCCACAGCAAACAGAGAGCATGAGTAGAAACTGGAAACACCTCTGAGTCACAAGGGAATGAGAACCAAAGAACAGGCAACGGTAATAGAGTAACAGGTGCCTTAAATAGTGAGAGGTGATTGATTGACCAATGAGACTATGAGCAAGGTTTTATCAGTTCGTGGTTTCTGCACATGCGCAATCCTTGGTCAAGATGGCGGACGACCGCGGCGCCGAACAGGCGCCGGCAAGAGAGAAAGAGACCCATGTCCCAAACCAGAGGCACTAACCATCCGGTGAGTGACACTGCCTCTGACCTGGCTGATCCTAGAGCTCCACTACTCAAAATACTTAAGCACAGTCTCCAACTCACGTGGCCAATTCTTACACTGATCCGACTCTGTTAGCCCTGCCACCAAAAATCTTGCACCGCTTATTTGCATCATGTGCTTGATTCAAAAATACCACTGCTATAATAACCCGATACTGAACAGGCCATAGGCAAACCCTTGTCTATGAAATAATATCCATCAGATTGAAAAACCCATCAACCTAAAGCTGTCAGCATTTGAAAGGCAGACTCTATGTCTAATATTGCCATGAGGGCCCCTTTTCCATGCTTTTTGACCATTTTTACAGCCCTAACAAAGGATTGATATTGGACCGAACACTTCTCCTATCCAGCGCATCGGTAACCGATACCCCTGCCGGGTATGATAAGTGCTGGATCAGCCTAAAATTTTCTGCTGCCTTCTTAGGATCCAGCCCCAGATGCAAAAATTACTAAATTCTAACTGGGAGGCTCCTGGAATGGGCTAGTCATTCGGTGCAACATCAGCTCCTTGACAATGTTATCACTGACTATTGCAGATTGCATGTTAATTGACTTCTAATTCCTGTGAAACCCCCCCACCCCACCCCCTTGGGGGGATGCTTCTTGTAACAGAAATCCTTAAACCTTCCATGAAAACAAAAAATAAAAAACCTGCCTGCAAAAAATGCCACAACTCAGCTTCTTCCATTTTTGGATACCAAGCCAGCCACTCTAGCATCCTGCTCACCTTTACTGGCCTCAAAACTTTATCGGTGCACCATTCCTTTCCACTGATGAACCACTGTGATCCTGGCCAAATATGTATCCGATACTCCGAAACGTATGGGCCTCTGCCCTTGTGATTTCAATCTAAAAGCCTCATCATATCTCAACCCTACAGACCCCCCGTATTCTCTGTAAACTGAATGAATAAAGTTTGTGTACCATTACAATTCTGGGAATGCCCCCATGTAACAACCAGAGTACACAAACATCCTGCTTAGCCAATTATCTATAGTTTCGTACGCATCTGCTTGCGTTGCTCCCTCTCTTTTCCTTGGGTCCCACCTCGGTTAATGTAAATAGATCAACAAAATTACCCTTCTCAGCTTCCTTCCTGGTGTTTTGGCAAATGTCCCATCAGTGCACTCAACTCACAAACGACAGCTACGCTTCCCTGTACGAACAAACTTCTGCGACTTCAGTTTCCGCCTGCACAAGTCTATTCCTTACCGCCTCCACCCCGAGGCCCACTAGCTTCTTCTTCCTCCTATTATCCCTTACCACGTGCTGCTGCTCCTTCAACGACTTATACATCTGCTCACACTCTGACTCGGATGAACTATCGTCACCTGAACTGTCACCCACGCCCTCTCGATCCTTATAAACATCCCTTAATGTTAATATTTGCATTACCTACATCCTTATCATCAATTTTACATTACAATTTTACACAACGTTATTATTAATCTCACCATTCCCTTGCCATGCGGTGCATGTTCTTCTGGCCGTGCTGGAAATGGCTTCAGCCGTTGACGATGCACCACTAGCTGCGCTGGACGTGGCGTCAGCTCTCCGGTGTTCCTTCACCTGTAATCCAATGAATGACCTTTTGGCTGCGCTGGAAATGGCGTCAGCCGAAAATAGTGCACCGCCTGCTGCGCTGGACATGGCGTCAGCTTTTTTGTGCACCCTCCCCTGTAATCTAATGAATGACCTTTTGGCTGCGCTCGAAATGGCGTCAGACGTAGAAAATGCACCGCTGACTGCGCTGGACGTGGCGTCAGATTTTTTGTGCACCCTCCCCTGTAATCTAATGAATGACCTTTTGGCTGCGCTGGAAATGTCGTTAGCCGTAGATGATGCCCCGCCCACTGCGCTGGACATGGCGTCAGCTTTTCGGTGGATCTTCCCCTGTGAGATGATGCACGGTCAGCTGTCCGGTGTTGGAGTCCTCGCTGGACCGGTCGTGAACTCTGTTATGTTAATCAACAGCTTCTAATAAATCGCTACGAGCAGGGTTCAAATCTGCGCGGGGATACCCCATTGCATTTCAAGTCCAACGCCTTAACCACTCGGCCATCACAGCACCACGCTGCTATTGCCTAACACCTTGAAAGCCAGATCTTGGTATGGGTGTGTCGGGGTGCTCAGGGATGAGGTTTTAGCTGTATGGTGCAGACTTGTGTACTTCTTGCCACGAGTTGTGCTAAACTCTCCAATCAGCAGGACTTCTGAAAAAGATGCTGTAATATTTTTCAGTTATGAGACAACTTTAATGGTACTTCGGCAAATTTACTGGCCACAGGGTTCTTTTGTAATATTAACTTATTCGTGCTATGCAATATTTTAGCAGAGAATTTGTATATTTGGGAATAATAGCACTTGTAATTAGATGTAATAAGACACCTCCCAGTACTATGTCCTTGTCTCTAAGTGCTTGCATGGCCATAAAACTCACAGGAGAATAAACAAACATATAGCACAAAGGGGTTTAGCTTGCATCTTGTGCTTATAGGTGTGATGTGACAACTCCCCATTAAGTCTGTGCTAGCCCATCATATTCAAACCCATGCTATTCAATATTTATGATATCTTACAGACTTCTGACCACACAGGATGAATTTGGTTGAATCAATAGCAAAATCAGAGCAATGGGCATGTTAACTGCGTTATAACGCTACTATGGTATTTAACCACATTAAATAATCTACGGCCTTCACTGACGTACCTATTATTTAGTTACTGTTCTACGTCAGTATTTTACAAATTACACATATATATATGCCTGCTATATTTAGCCCAACACCATAACCTATATGCAAATGCACTATTATTAATGCTGATAATGAGTCCAGCTTATAAGTGATGACATCAATGCTACTAATGATATATTTTAAAAGAGTCTAACCGCTTAATAAATTAACCTGTGCAGCATAAATATATTTGCATTCAAGTTGTAATGAAAATGCATTTGGTTGAGTAACGTTGAATACATTTAATAGTCTTACAGTATAATAGTAAATAATATATGTATGCAGACCTGTACCTAATGTCTGTAATATAATAAGTATCAGTAAAGTAGTATCCTATATCTATATATATATATATATATATATATATATATATCTATATATATCACCGTAGTAATAGTAGTAATTTAAGGTAGAGTATCTATAAAACTACATCAGCACAGGACAGACATGTGACCGGGAAGTGGAAGGAATAAATAAAGGAAAATAACCCACAGCATGTATATATTCTGAGTGACTACAAATCTGACTAGTAAGAAATAAATGTATATAATAACATATGTGATGATTCCTTATTGTAATTGTAACCACAGCCTGGATTTAACTAGGGATGTGCACCGGCCACTTTTGGTGTCTCGTGTTTTGGATTTGGATTTGCTTGAGGTTTTGGGTTCGGATTTGTTTTGCAAAACACCTGACGAAAGGTTTTGGTTCGGATTTAAGGTTTTGGATTCGGATTTATTTTGAAAAAAACATAAAAAGTGTTAAAATCAAGTTTTTTGGTTTATTTTCACTTCTACGCTATTATTAACCTCAATAACATTCAATAACAATCATTTCCACTAATTCCCAGTCTATTCTGAACACCTCACAATATTGTTTTTAGTCCAAAACGTTTCACCGAGGTAGCTTTCTGGACTGCATAGTGCAGTGGTCCCGGTACACAATTTGGTACCGGGGCCACAATACCTCCGCCTTCAAATGGTCTGAATTCCACTGCACAGCTGCCTGCTCCTACATCCTCTGCAGCATATACAGGGTGGACTTATACTGCTGAATTAGTGAACTTTGTAATATAACAGTACCAATGGACTTATACTGCAGAATCAGTGAACTTTGTAATATTGCAGTACCACTGGACTTATACTGCTGAATCAGTGAACTTTGTAATATAGCAGTACCACTGGACTTATACTGCTGAATCAGTGAACTTTGTAATATTGCAGTACCACTGGACTTATACTGCTGAATCAGTGAACTTTGTAATATAGCAGTACCAATGGACTTATACTGCAGAATCAGTGAACTTTGTAATATTGCATATCACTGGACTTATACTGCAGAATCAGTGAACTTTGTAATATAGCAGTACCACTGGACTTATACTGCTGAATCAGTGAACTTTGTAATATAGCAGTACCAATGGACTTATACTGCAGGATTGTTTTTGGATATTTTTTTTTAATTTCTTTTTTTTATAATTATTTTTTTTTTATTTTTTTTATAACTTTTTTTAAAAAAATGTATAACTTGGGAATAATGGGGAAATAACAATGCCCTTAGAAGGACAGAGCACAGGACACATCACCACTGGACTGAACAGGACACAGCACAGGACCCAGCAGGACCACTGAACTCAGAAGGACAGAGCACAGGACACAGCACCACTGGACTGAGCAGAACACAGCACAGCACAGCACAGCACTGAACAGCACAGCACAGCACAGCACAGCACGAGATATAGCAGGACAGAGGACCACCTAACACAACCTCCCTCTACCCTGATCAATGCCCGAGTGAAGATGGCGGCGGCTAGCGGGGAATTTATAGAATACGAGTATCGCGAGATCCGACAGCGGGATTATGACTCAGAGCCTCGGTTTCTGTTTTGCAATTGGTGGGAATACCCGGATCTGTCTCGGATCCGGCTCAGATCGGCAACGTTCGGGTGGGCTCGGATTTCAGATATCCGAGCCCGCTCATCTCTAGATTTAACTTTGTCCCCTGCTGGTAATCAGCCCGATCAACATACAATTTCACTTCCTGTCTCCTAACTGATCACATCAAACAAAAGAATGTCTGAGAAAGGGGGAGGCTAATTGTTAGCACCATCAGCATGTTGGTCTATGCCTGAAGTATATCAACAAAAATGAAACAGAAAAACAAAAAACAAAAACAGAGTCCAAATTATGCCCCTGAACTAAGCAATTGTGCCTCTGCCATGTCCCATCATCATCATCATTTATTTATATAGCGCCACTAATTCCGCAGCGCTGTACAGAGAACTCACTCAAATCAGTCCCTGCCCCATTGGAGCTTACAGTCTAAATTCCCTACTATATACACACACTCACACATAGACAGACAGAGAGGGAGAGACTAGGGTCAATTTTTTTTGATTGCAGCCTACTAGTATGTTTTTGGAGTGTGGGAGGAAACCAGAGCACCTGGAGGAAACCCACGCAAACACAGGGAGAACATACAAACTCCACACGGATAAGGCCATGGTCGGGAATCGAACTCATGACCCCAGTGCTGTGAGGCAGACGTGCTAACCACTAGGCCACTGTGCTGCCCACTAAAAAGTATTATTGTCCCACCTTAGAAAGTATTATTTTGTTACACACATTAACTTGCAAGTCTCCTAACCCAGACATCTCTGCTTAACAATTGCTATCTGAGTGCAATACAATTCCTCTAACATTTACACTGTAGTTCATACTACATAGCTTCATTATGTTAATGTAATTACTTTGTAGTATTAAAAGGACACACAATGCTAAATTAATCAAAATAAAATTGATTTTTTTTTTTTTTAAAGTTCATCATTTAAAATTTCTTTATCTTTCATTTGAATTTATGAAATCATATTTACCAGCCCCAGGGCTGATGCTCTAGAGCGTCCAGTTCTTCCTCAGGTAAATTAAAATCCTTGGAGGTCCAGAGGGTTGCTCAGAGTCCTTGCAAGACTGGAAAACTATGTATAATAAGCTTCCTCCCCCCTATCCTTTAACTACTCTCACCTTGTACTGCCTCCTGTCTCACCCCCTGCCCCCCTCCTTTCCCTGAGTGGCTACCTGCACTGCTCAGCTGTAACAAAATAGGACGGACTTCGTTGTCTGCACCCCCCCTTTCTTCATGTCACTTGCATAGGGCCGCCTAGTGACCATTCTCCCTTATTCCTCTTCGGCGCTATTGCTGCGCCTGCGATTCCTTTTAGCATGAATGGGGTAAAATAATTAATTTTTCTTTAATTGTTTCTTCTCAAATTTGTTTGTTTCATCTTCACTAATGTCTTCAATAATTGTTTCTTTTGTTTCTCTTAACTTTTCTTTTTGATGGAAAAAATTCTTTAGGGTTAACTTGCGGTTATATTTCTGAATTTTGGATTTTAAAGGGATCAGGAGCATCTGTTGGAACAAATTTTAATCCTTTCTGGAGAAGGAAAATCTCACTGTCTATTAAAGTCTTAGAGCTAATATCATAAATCATATTTTGATAAATTTTTTAAGTATTCTGAGATTTATCTATAACATTTACGTCTTTCAGTTGGATTTTCCTTTTGTTTTTCTACCTCTGCTTTGGGGTCAAGTTATCTCCCTCTCTGCTTCCCCTTTGTTTATATTAAAGCTGAAGTTTTACAATATTACACTAGATATACATTCTTTTTTTGTATGCTTGATCACCTATCAAACAACTGGAAACTGATTGTTGAACAATGCTCTCAATGGTGCTTCTGTCTAAAAGTTTACACAGAATGGGAGTTTGAAGGTGAAGGTGGATCACAACACTAAATAGAAAAACAAAGTGTATGATAAGCACAAAAATATATTGTTTTTTGTAAGTGCACTCCCTAAAGGGGAGAGAAATCAAAGAAATATTGGAATATTCATCACAATACACAGTTTGGAGTGTAATATTTTAATTTGTATATACAATATCACGCTGTCATATCTGTTTAGTTTCTTTTCACATATGTTATATCACTATGAACCAATCATTTTGAATGAATATTAACACAAAACAAGAGTACAGATCTTCATCACAAATATAAGTATTTGTTTTATTTTATGCATGTTCACATATTGCACTTCATAATTTTTTTATATGATCAAGAGCGCTGGAAAGTTTTATATCTATATTTATCTTGTACAATCTGGGAGGTGTGTGTCCTTAGGAAAGTGATACAGCTGCCACTGATAGGAGCGTAGCCCTCGTTCTAGTATTCTATATCTATTTTGCAGTAAGGTTATTTCAGAGTGCTGGAGGCGGGTCCAACAGGTAAGTGGAAGTTCAGGATTCTAGAAGAGAGCAATAGTCTGCAGGATGCTGATGCACCGGGGTCCTGATGAGCTAGAAGCCCTGGAGCAGGATTAGCGGAGATGCACAACGATCTGCAGTGTAGCAGCAATATCTTGACTGCAGAGGTGATACAGCTATACACAGGAGAGCAATAGACTGCAGGGTAATGATGTGCTGAGGTCCTGATGAGCTGGAAGCTCTGAAGCATGATCAGAGGAGATGTGCAACGATCTGCAGAGTAGAAGCAGTGACTTGACTGCGGAGGGGATACAGGTATACACAGAAGAGCAATAAATATGAGCCAGAGGAGGAGATGTCATAACAGGTAAGGAGACTTGAAGATTTGGCAACCATAGTAGGGAGCCAGATGCTTTAAGACAGGTACTTAGCCAATCAAGTGAATGTAGGCAGTTTTGAAAAGACCAGGTGTGCGCATGCTCAGTTCAGAGCAGCCAGAATGAGAGTTTAGCTGATGCGATGTGTAACATTAACACAATGCGCATATCGTATCTGGATTATTAGAAACGAAATGGCACAATAGTAGTCTTTCCTCCATTGGTTTTATATAGCGATGACTGATAAGATGAATGATGTCAGGTGTGCAGGTGAATTGTCAATCATCCCATTAACTTGTGAGAGGCAATGTTGTGTTTAGTCATCACTATCATGCGTCAGTTACACCTGCCCTAAAGCAGTTGCAAACCTTACATCTGAAAAAATGTATACTTATGACAAAGCCAGTACTTGATGCGGCCACATCTTCATCGGAACACCTTTACTGTGCATGGCCTACGTTAGTTCACCCCTTCCCTGGGGCGCACTTAGGAGTGTTTCCTTTTTGATGATTTTTAGGCTGATTCCAGCCACCTTACTGAATGTGGCCAGGAATCTTACAGATCCATTCCCTTCTGTGTGCGCCGTCAAGAGGAAGGGTATAAAGTCCTGGGGGATGAGACTCATTGTGTCAGACACGTAACTAGGTAGGTTTCCTGTTGCAGAAAACCCCTTCCCCGAACGGTGCAATCACTTTCCTCCCTCCCTCTACTCCTCTGAACCCCTGTGCACTGGTCTCCTTCCATCTTAGTGCAGGCCGTTCTCAGGGCATGCGCATTCAGCTCATCTGTTCCTGGCTCCTAGGAAGCATAAGAAAGATTGATTCAGCACAAGAAATTCACCGCCACCAACACCAACACCAGCAAGGTCACCATGGAAGCATGTGGGCAGAGGAAACTTTATTCATATAACTCCTACAAGAGGTAAGCCAGGGTGCAATGAGGATAATTACTGAGGGGGGAGGGGGCACGAGTCATGAACACATTAGACCACCAATAGGCTTTCCATTATAGCAATGTGTCTTTGTGGGTTTTTTTGGTGCTTGATAAATTCTGCCATCTGTTGCAGGCAGCAATGGAAGGTTGTTGTGAGGAAGAATGATTTTTTTTTTTTATTTAAGCAATGACTGTTTAAGGGACTAGAGATAGTGTAAACACTTAATAGAAGTTGACACTTAATTTGTATGAATAAGTGTGAAAGGTGGATTGGAAATGATTCAGAGTATCAGCAGGTTGGTATAGTGAAGGTGTTTGAGCAGCAGTGGATTTATGTGGGAGAAATATGGCTACACCCCCTATGATTGTGGTTCAGTGGTGCACAATCTCTGCCCCAAGCATCTCTGAAGGTGTTGCTGTACTGGGATCCGCAATTCCTCTTGGTGCCTTCCCCTGTTGTAATCACGTTGGAGGGGTGGCTATGAAGACTAGGACAGTCCAGAGACTGGTGTGTCTGGTGGCATGAGAGACTGGAATGCTATGTATAAAGTCTCTTGTTCTATGCTGTAAAATCTTACATGGACTTGTATCTTGCAACAATACAATTGTTAAATATTTAAATATAGGTATTTTACAATTTAAAATAAATAGATGGGTTTTTTTTCTCACCAAACTGTATTTTCCCAAAAATTCACCTGCACAGATGTGCAAAATAAATGGGGAGGGTGGGGCTAATCATTTGATAGTGGGAGGGAGATATTAATTTATTGATGCAGGCAATTTATTTTAATTGTGGGATTATGGCGGTGCGTTGGGACTATTAATTTAATGCTGGGATGGTTTGGAGCTATTAATTGAATGTCAGGGCATGTTGGAGGGGAAGTAGGTCTATTAATTCTTAATGTCATTAATTTAGTATTGGGGCTGGTTGGGGGGCAACAGGTCTATTTATGAAATGTGAATACTAATAATTTAATTTTTGGCAGATTGGGGGGGAAATAGATTTATTTTTTAAATGTGACTGCTATTAATTCTATGCTATGGTTGGTTTTAGGTAAAGAGGCCTAAAACATGGGAGCTTGTGATTTAATGTTGGGGCTGGTTTGGGGGAAGGAGGCCCAGAGAGTTCACTCATTGCTAGACTTTCCATTTTTCCTGTTCTTATCCTTTTTCCAAACAAGTCCCCAACATTAAAGGACCTAGAGAAGCAGCTCACTGAGCTTAAGAGAAAAAACACAACAGGTAGTAAAAGCAGCAAGAACAAGTAGGAGAGAGCAAAAGAGTCTGCCATTGTCCTTGCTTTTACGGAGCAGTCTTGATTTGGGGCAACTATCCAGCCCAGCCAGGACTTTGTTCAAACTGCAGGGGCAGATAGGAGGTATGTCCCGCTTCACACTGCTGTTGAAGGGGGAGCTCTGTGCAACTAATATCATTGCATTCAGTATTTCTCATGAATTTGAAGTAGATGGGAAGGGGTTGGAGAGCAGCCTAGCACTGGCTAAAATGATAGAAACTCTCCTTTCATGCTGGTCATGCCCACTTTTGTAGTGTTTACAATAAAAAGTGATTGATCTGATGTGGCGCTCCACTCAGTGTGCAGCCTGATGTATATAGAGGAGTATCCACTGTTCTCCACAAATAAAGTACAGACATAAAATATAGTTAACATACACTTAGCGCGCACCTTTTTTACATATCACAGGAGATAGGAACTCCTATACTCCCTTCACTGGATAGACGACCCTTATCTCTCTCCTCAATTGGAGTTCCTATAGTCTGAGGATCAGACTCAATGGAAATATAAAACAAATAGGGAAATAATAGTGCAGATTGTCTAAAATAAGCATATAAAAGTCCACGAAATTCCCGGGAAAAGAGTATAGTCTTAAAACTTGTGAAGAAACAAAGGAATACCACCGCAATTCTTGTGACTCTTTACACCATCTCCCCCAAAGGTATATGCTTACAAGATGTTGGCTTTAATAAAGCATCTCAAGTAATCCTTCATGTGCATCGCTTTCAAATTCCTCCACAGAGTAGTAACATGATGTACCAGATAAAAAGAAATGGAAAACAATCTGGTGCATTATCATAAAACACCATTTAATAAAAATACATTATCTCCAAAACAGAGACATGTACATAAAAACATAACATCAAGAATATCCCAAAATGGTAATGTGTGTACTCATACCAGATAGATTCAGGATATTCGCATGGAAAAATTCCTCCACAGTATCAGTCCACAATGTGACGAAATCCCGCTCACACCTATCCTGCCTACTTTTGTAGTGTGACATGGAAACCCCATTCTAGAAATCCTGCATTTGCCCCTGCTTCCCTCCCCCATTCCACCTCTAAAGTCACAGGCATTTGTGGCAATTGCGTTGAAACATGAATTGCATGCATAAGGTACATTTCTGAGCATGCACAAAACTATTTAATGCAAGATATGGACTTAAGTCTGAACATGAATCATGTCCACAGTGTCTAAATACCTCCACAAAATGACACTCAAATTGATGTCACTTACACAAAGTGATTCCAAATCTTTTGTATCAAATGTAGATCATACAGAGAAAAAAAATCATAAATATAGTAAAGTATGTCAAACTTAATGTTTTTAATGGTGTTATGTGCATTCCACTCACATTTTAGTTCTGTTTGTTAACATACGACAATTTTGTTTAGGCAGAGGGTACTTGCATCCAGATTCAAATCGAAAATCTTCTTGAAATCCGCTTGGAGTTGAATGCGGTCAAACTACTCTCATGTTCCTAACATGCTGTGGCTGCACATGCCATATTTGATTTACCACTGGGAGCACCAGGCTTGCATGAATGTCATTTTTTTTTACCCTAGGAGCTGGACATCCTGAACCCTTTCATAAGTTAACCTTTAACAGCCTTTTCTAGGGAGAAGGGTCCCTGGGCTGACCAGCAATTCTGGCACAACATGCCCAACCTCTAGTAGAGGTAGTCAGCAAAGTCTTTAGCCAGAGGCCGGCGCTAGATCCCAAGCTGCCGCTGTTTGTTACAGATGAGCTGGGCAATCCATACATATCCAATACTACACTACTGCAAAAGGGTATGCCAAGTGGGATTAATTTTTATTTTTAACTGTGTTCACCACCCTCCTCTTGCCACAGATATAATCCACAGTGTATCTTAATTGAAGTTTTCGGAACTCAGTAAGAGGGTTTGTTTAGAGAAATGATGAACAAAACTCCTCCAACATGGTCTACATTAAAAGTAAAAAATAATAAAACAAATTTAACATTTTTTGGAAAATATCATTATAGCTCCTGTGTGTGCGAGATATATATATATATATATATATATATATATATATATATATATATATAAACCGAGATTACGCTAGCAACTATAGTGCAACTTGGTAGTGTTCCCTATGTTCATACAGTTATGTGCTAGGTGGCGCTTGAGCACATCTTTCTTGTTTTTCACTAACCATATCCAGTGTTTCATTACCTCCTTCCATTTTTTCTGTGCTTATGCTCTCTTACTTCTGACAGGTTAGCTGCGGGCTTCAGCTCGTTTATGCTTGCTATGCTATAGCGTTTGAAGCTCACAGAATCACATTTTAAAAATATGAGCCTCTTTTTTTACGCTTTTTTTTTATTAGTGTGCTAAAACCAACGACTTGTTTTTCTTTCCTTTTTTCCTGCTATCGATTGCACTCACGCATTCACAGATATGGCTACTGGCGTATTCGAGCTTCGACAGCCGGATGATGCGTTTTAAATCCAATCACGACGGACGAATTGAAGACACATCTGGGCGAACCGTCATGACAATTACACCGCAGGATTTATAAGTGGTGGAATCGTCCAATACATAGATATTTATAAACCTATGTTTGTATAGATATATATATATATATATATATATATATATATATATATACATATATATAAACACACACACACACACAGACACATATATTTATATATGTATATATATATATATATATATATATATATATATATATGTATATATATATATATATATATATATATAATATTTGCAACCATACAAACCTAAATCCAAGAGCGAACAGAAATAGAAAAATAGGAAAATACACAAATATTTTTATTTGCACTTTATCAAAGGGGTTTTTGTCGTGACTGCTGCAACCTTGCTCCATTTCCGGAAATATTGAATGTTTTTTTTTCCTACTGGACAATCTAGATTATTAATATTGTTATTCTGTGATATTGACGTTGGAAAGCAAAATAGCGGACTAAAATACACTAAAATCACGGTTCTTCTTCATTATACTATACGGATATCTTTATCGCAACATAAGCGGCTTGAGTCCTTGCATCTGTGTGGGTTCCATCACATCCGCCCTGGTGTGTCTGTATGGCTGGGCTGGCACAAGACCTTGTCGCCCATTGTTGAGCTAATGGGACTGAAGAAATCCTTATCAAAAAGGTAATGGCCACAATCGTAAGCTTAATAATATCTGAAAATGTACCCTCCTTTACTCTATTCATGTACTTAATTTGAAGGATGGTGCACAGCCTAATGCATCCTATCGATTAGTTTGCGTTGCAGTTTGGGTGGATATTATGATATGTAAAATGAAAAATTATCCTGCAAAACTGGTATTGTGCTGTTTTGCTTGACGCTGTGATTTGATTTTTGATTTTATATATATATATATATATATATATATATATATATATATATATATATATATATATATATATATATATGTGCATATATTGTGTGATGGTTGATATTATGATCTTTATTATAATAATAATAATTATTATCATGTGTATTTATGTGGTCTCATAACCATTGATGTTTCAGCAGCCAGCCTAATCATTCACTTGATATTCTTTGTCTGTTCTCTGTTACTATAGAGCTTCTTGTCACAATCACGCCTCCCACTTTTTATCTGCACTGTAGTGATAAAGAATGTGGGAGGGAAAAGAGGTTGTTCACAAAATAATGTGAAGTCTCACCAGATTATGGGTGGAGGCATGGGTATCTTTTAATTGAAAATGTCTGTTGTTTGATGGCTATAGAGTATGCATGAGTGGATTTCTGTTAAAGTAGCAAACAAACAATAGTTATTTATATTTGCATTGTGTTTTCTAGACATACTTTGTATGAAACTAAAATATGTGATTTTGTGGATCAGCTTCTATAGTGGCTTTTTTGCTTCCCTTACAGTATTACTGTTGTGACTGGTGTAAAATGTTTTTATTATATGCTATGTGCTCAGCAAATATGGTATACATTATTTTTTACAGGAGCATTTGTTTGAATTATTCTAGAACAATGCATTTAATGCATCTCAATTTTGATAGTTTTATTGTTTTAGATTTATTCCATGAAAAGTTGCTTCAAAACTGCTTAGCATTAAAGTTATGTATTGGTAAATAAAATGAAATGGAGCAATACTTACTCTTGTGCTTTTATATACAAATAATGCTTATTCAAACTAAATACAAAAATGATTACGCACATGTGATCTTTGATTGGGAGGCAAGTATTTAAAAACATTTTGTTATGTTTTGTTTGTTTTAAGATGGCCACGTGTGTGGTTATAGTAGTAAGTCAAATTGGATAATTACATTTGTTTGGTGGTTTAAAGCGACTGGATCACAATGGGCATATTTTTACCTGTTAGCTGGTAACCACACACACACACACAGCCTGATGCAGTCATTGTGTGATAAATTTTTCTACCTTTACTGTTTAATCCAACAATATTTACAGATATGATTTTTATTATTCAAGATGATTATTTTTAGTGGCAAAAACTGACAAACACCTTATTGATGTACACACAAATGCATAAAATCACATTAAACTAATATTTGCAGTATAGTTGGTATCATGTTTAACCTCATTATTATATATTATTATTATTATTATTATTATTATTATTATTATATAAGTAAACCACCAATTCTCATATGTTCACAATTTGAATAAAAACAACTACATTCATGATTTATCCATTAATGCTAATAATTTATTAAAATCATAGTGGCTGTTCCAACACGTTGATTAATTTATAATTAATTAATGTATAAGTGTTTGCAACACTAATGACCATACCCAAAAATTTAATTTGAACCAATAATGTATGTAACTAAATGTATCAGCATGATATAATGATCTAGTGCTGATTGAGTCATACCAAACTCATGGACTACCGGAATATAATATTTTGGTCATATTTGTCAGCCTCCACCTTACTTCACAGGAGGATTTCAGGTTCTCCGTATGTCATGGCTCCATGCCCAGAGACTCTGCATCATTCAATAATTTTTATTGGAGGATGTTTTATTTAAGTCAGTTCCAAACCACCTCAGTGTATTAACGGATATTTTCAATATATAATCACGCACATAATACTTACATCTTTGTTCATAGCAGTTGATATGAACTCATACACATGGTTTAATATGGCATACCAGCTGGTATGCCATATTTCACTACTATTCACTATTTCAGTACTATTGCCATAGTGGGCAGTACGGTGGCGTAGTGGTTAGCACTTTTGTCTCTCAGCACTCTGGTTATGAGTTAGATTCCCGACCATGGCCTTATCTGTGTGGAGTTTCTATGTTCTCCCCGTGTTTGTGTGGGTTTCCTCCCACACTCCAAAAACATACTGGTAGTTTAATTGGCTGCTAACAAAATTGACCTTAGTCTGTGTATGTTAGGGAATTTAGACTGTAAGCCTCAATGGGGCAGAGACTGATGTGAGTGAGTTCTCTGTACAGCGCTGCGGAATTAGTGGCGCTATATAAATAAATGGTGATGATGATGATAGTACTGTACTATAGACCTCAGTGATCCTATCATTGCATAGGGTAGGCTGGTAGTGGGACACTATTACAACTAGAAGCCTAATGATAGCATGGGGGAGGCAGACGTAAGTGGCAAGTGGTGCTGTAGCATCAGCTATATATTTACAATAATAGGCTATGTCAGCAAGAAATCTGGAGGAAGCTAGTCATAAAGGTTTATTGTTTTTTTTCTGACTAGACAGTGATTTTATTTGCAGCACTGTAGGAGCTGTCCCATAGGGCCCCTGAGACAATTCACCCCTTTTCGATTGCCAGCTCTCTGACAAGTGTAGAGTAAGTCTACAATATGGAGCGAGCGACTTCTTGTACTGTCACAAATGTGGACTGGTTCGGTTTTCATGCAGGTGCTGCTTTTGAGAGCCAATCGAGCCTTACTATGCATGTTTCACCACACATACTGGCTTCATTGGAGGACAGGGCTGGACTGGGACTAAAAATCAGCTCTGGCATTTAAAGCACACAGGCCCACCTGCTGTGAGCTCCATGCACGATATTGTTGCATGCTGATGTGGCATTGAGACAGTTGCACATTGTTTTTAAAGGGCCTCTGTGGCCTGGTCCATCTTTGAATGTGCTCCAGCGACAGGAGGGTTAATACCCCAGCGCTAGGCCTATCACTGCATAAGCCAGCCCCCTTGAGGTCCGAGTTATTTTTAGAATCAGGATCCAATTTGTTAATCCAAACATGGATTTACATGCAATGCAAAGCTAGCAATATTTGCACTTATCTGTGATATCCTATAACTTGCTGTGATTTCCTGCATCACATGCTGTTTACAATGTTCATAAAAGTTTGAACACTCTGGACTTAAGGCCACACAGTAACGACCAACTGCTGGGCCTTTGGCCAGAGCAATCATTTGACACTTTATCAAAAAACTCTCCCCTCTCCCCACATATGCCTAATTGGAGATTTCCTCTAGCAACCTTACAAACCCAAACAATGACACTTCCATACAAAACAGATCCCAATGTAACAGGATAAGTGCATTTCAAATTATACAATGGTGCCTGCACCTCTGATTGAAATACATATCTACAATAAATTATTTCTACATGATCCAGCCACAAATAAGTTATTTATCAGTGATCCAGTCACAGGGCCAGATACACTTCTACCCGTCTTGAGCATAAGACATGCTTTGCAGTCTTTGTCTGGGCAAAGTTACCTCTGCTTCTCAAACTTTAATTCACCTGTTCACGTCAGTATAGGGATGAAGGGAGGGAATTCCAAAAAACTCCCGAAAAACACTATAGATAAACCATTAGATAATCCCAAGGCGCAGTGTCAGTAAATATAAACGTCAATAAATGATAAACAATTTTATATAAATCACGAATAAAATTTCAAACAGCAATTTGGAAAATTAATCATAAACTTCCAATGTCACAATATCAAATATTAAATAAAATATCAACATAATACTCAAAATAGCAATTTTGGTCTGAACATATGGTTTTGTTAGTAGTGCTGAAACATGCTGATTTCTCACAAAGTGATCATAAATCCACCACAGTCCGTATCCAAAAGAATGCATAACCAGTTTGGATCCAAAATTCGTCCAGAATAACTATAGTCCTCTTTCATATATAGTAGGATTGAGCAAGTCGAATAACTATGTATGATAATATATGGTATATAATATAATATATGATAATATGTGGTAATTCAAATGAAAGTCCTCCATATCCACAGTACTGAAACTTGGTTCAAGTCTCTGAGTCAAGTGGTTAGACTCACGTATCTGTAGACTGTGATGTTTTCCGTTGGCTGGTGTTATGTCCCCAAAGAGAGTCTTCCTTACTTCCCCTGACCGGGAGGCGGCTGGAGCCGAATATGCTACTGTGAGCATTCATTCTAGACCTCGTTTAGGTTTGGCATGCGTAGTAGGAGTCTGAAGACTAGATTTACTAAACCGCGGGTTTGAAAAAGTTCAGATGTTGCCTATAGCAACCAATCAGATTCTAGCTGTCATTTATTTAGTACATTCTGCAAAATGAGAGCTAAAATCTGATTGGTTCCTATAGGTAACATCTCAACTTTTTCAAACCCGGCGTTTAGTAAATATACCCCTGAGCCTCCATCAGGTTGTAGCTGTCAGGCTCTCCTCTGCCCTGACGCTTAGGAATGAATTACTGAAACTGTGCCCGCCAAGCAGAGCACCGAGAGGTGGTGCTGCTTGAGCAGGCCTGCGGATGCTGTATCGGCCCATCTTGCCATCGGCCCTGCTGGCATTTGCCCGAAGTTCCAGATGACCATTCCGGCCCTGTTGGAGGACATCAGAATGGAAGAAATTTATGACTGGGTTACAGATATTGATGAATACCTATGCTGTCTATAGTTGATTTTTCATTTCAGGCAGTCAACTACTGTAGATAATGAATCCTAACATACATAGGGTATGTATTTATGATAGCTAATTTTCATCATCATCATCAGCAATTTATATAGCGCCACTAATTCTGCAGCGCTGTACAAAGAACTCACTCAAGTCAGTCCCTGCCCCTATTGGAGCTTACAGTCTTAATTCCCAAACATGTACACACACACACACACACACACACACACACACACACTACTTTCAATTTGATAGCAGCCAATTAACCTTCTAGTTTGTTTTTTTTGGAGTGCGGGAAAAAACCGGAGCACCTGGAGGAAACCTACGCAAATACGGGGGGAACATACAAACTCCACAGAGATAAGGCCATGGTCGGGAACTGAACTCATGACCCCAGCTCTGTGAGGCAGAAGTGCTAACCACTAAGCTACTGTAATTATCATGTCAATTCCCCGAAAATGGCTGTTTTTGGGGAATAGATGCAAATTGAAGTATGTTCCAAATCTATCAACATTGCATAGCTACGATATCTGCTGCTTTGCATTTTTTTTTAATACATAGCAGTCCTCGAAGATGTCTGTGGGAATTGCTATATACCACAGTTTAACAAGTATTGAAAATGCTTTTACAGATATGCTAATGTACGGCAGGTCAGGCTGGCAAACATTACCGTATGTGATAAATTTCAGCAGTGTTCAGCTCTGCTCCGAAGAGCAGAGCTTCACAGTGCATGTGTGGACGGATCATATGATCCATCCCTGTCACATGACTTACGTCAGAGCTCTCAGTAACACTGCAGTTCAGGGATAGTCAGTGTGCCTGCCTGAGGTTTTCGGTCGGCACATGTACATAGGGATTGAAATCAGGATACAAGATCGCAATCAGGATCGCAATTGGAGAAGAGGAAGTGTTGTACATAACGGGAACAGACGTTTTTCGGAACTGCTGTTCCTGTGGAGGGTTTTTAATAAATATGAAAGATGGTTCAATTATTATCGATGTGATGAGCATTGAGAACTATCTTTCATACAAAGCACACATTAGTAAATAGGGGCCATAGCATAGGCAAACCGAGGGGGGGGGGGGAGTTCCTAGTGCCTGAACACCCCCCTCCAAGCCTGGGGAACTGTATAATTCAGGTGGCTGGACCCTGCCTCCGCTTCACACGCCTCTGCTTGGAAAGGGAGAGTTGTGTGCACTTAACAGTAATGCACGCAGCATTGCCCATCTATATAATGGGGATAGGAAGAGTTGGAGAGCAGCCAAGCACTGTCTAAAACTATAGCTACGCCCCCATGCTTGCTTGTCACGTCCACTGGTGGCGTGGTGTGGAAACCCCCCTCTACAAATCCTGCGTTTGCCCCTGCATGGTATCATAGTAACATAGTTGATGAGGTTGAAAAAAGACACCAGTTCATCAAATTCAACCTATTTGAATCTTCTGCAATCCCTCTCTTATATTTGAAATTGATCCAAATAAAGCTACTACCAATCTGTTTCAATCAGGAAAAATCCGTCCTGACCCAATACTGTCCTATTTCTCCCTGGATCAACTATTGTCCTTCATTTTAATTAATGGTTGTAACACGTTTCCACCAAAAAAAAATGGTCTAACCCTTTCTTAAACATATCAATTGAATCCATCACAACTTTCACTGGCAGTGATTTCGATATTTTGACTACCCTTACTGTAATATCCTATATTATTACTTCATACTATAAATCAAAACTGACACCTCCACCAAAAAAAGTTTTTGTGTGAGATCACTTATAAATAACTTATGGTATAAATTTATTCAAAGGAATTTGCACAGGGCGCTTATTTATATAATTACAAATGTACTTATTTTTGATATTGTGTGCATTTTGGTAAAGGAAATCTCTTTATTTCTGAGACCAGGGGAAGAAAGTTTTTTGTTTTAACTTTACTAGAGGAAACGCATTATTTCTGAAGTATATACCTGATGCAGTAAGCCTTTGTTAAGGAAGTCTTTTGTGTATTTTGGTAGGGAAATGACATGTTTGGGGTTTTGTAACTTTTCTTTGGGAATGTGTATTCTGCAAGTGTCTGAAGAAAGGACACATGCTAATTTCATGTTAATTAGACCTTTTGATGCGTGAGAGTCCAGCACCTAAAGGCACAGGAAGGTTTAATTAGAATTGTAGAATTGCTGTTAGATTTCCTGTGTCAATAAGATGCAGGAAATCACAGCAAGTTTTAGGATATCACAGATAAGTGTAAATATTGTTAGCTTTGCATTGCATGTAAATCCATGTTTGGGTAAACACATTGCATCCTGATTCTAAAAATAGCTCAGACCTCAGGGTATTGTGAGGCTGTGTCCAAAAACTGCATAAAAAGCACTGTTGTGTATTGAAAATTATTCTTCTTGTTTCATCTGACCTGCTCACTGGTACCTTCAAACAGGGTGAGCAAATAAACATCACTTGTTTCAAAGACCTCCTTGGAAACTTGCCTATCCCTGTGACCTACAGATTAGACCCAACTCTAATCCGTTCCCATCTGTTCTGAGATTTGGACCCAGCTTTCTGATATCACTGATCTGGCCGCTACCCAGCTGCTCTGGCCAGTGTGATAGGCCAGGGGGGATCCATCTACAGCAATCCCGATCCATAGGAAGAGGTCAGGAGTACCAGCCCAGGTACACCAGTAATCAGGTAAACTAGCAGCGTCAGTTACACAAAAAAAAACAGGTACTGGATGCCGGTAAGGAGTCCAGTGGTGGCAGCATTTGTAAGCCCCTCCTACTGCGGTTAGAGGACGCATTTGGGATAACGAAAGGGAACAGTGGCAAAGTAAGCCCAGACAGTTCCCAGCAACAACAGACAGGGTGGCACATTTTGGAAATAGCCAAGAAAACCACATAAGTGTAACACCCCCCTCCAGCTAAGGGGTGTACCTATGAACTCTATGTGTGTGTACTACTTACTTCTTTTTGCACAGTACCTCCACCAAGTCTTCATTTTCTAAGTATGTATGGACATGGATATGGATATAATGACCACTAGGGGACTACTTGGGGACTCCCTGTAAATAAGATTGTTGTTTTATAGAAAAATATTTACTTTGAAAATATATATTTTAAACAGATGTACAATTAGGGAATAAACAATAATTAAAATCACAAACCCTTTAAAGAGTTTGAGTATTAGACTGACTGTAGCTTTATTAAATTTATAATATCTAGATAATTTTGATATTTTGCTATTTATAATAGATTACAAAATTCTCTTTTTAACCTAATCCTAACTCACTATAAAATATCACTATGTTTATCATGTATATAGATCATATCACACTAAATTACTTTATGATAGCCTAAAAGTAATACTAACTTACAGGCCTAACTTATAATATTAATTAGTTTAAATTGTTAAATGTATTAGAATAAATATTAACTAACTAATATTGTAACATAATTAAAAATGTACAGTTCACAGTATTGATTCATGCAATATCCCACACTTCTTTGCCAGAATATTTTTGGTGCACTTATAATACCATTGGTGTTATGGTCACCAGTGCGGCATAAACTTGTAGAACAAGGGGTAAAGGTATTCACCTTTAGCAGCCGCCTTTTACCTAGAGACTTGTTATGCTCACAGGTACTGGGATGCCACCAGGACTTATGCTCAGAGTAATACAAGTTTATGCCTGCACGGCGGCGCACAGATACAGGAGGTAATGCACAGACTAGGACACGCCATTGGGTCTGTGGATAGGACAGAGCACCGATGGAGAAGTCAGATACCAGTAGGGTCTCAAGCACAGGTTCAGCATCTGGGTACAGGCAGGAGGTCAGGGTCACAGACAATGGTTCAGAGTCCGGGTACAGGCAGAAGATCAGGGCATACACAGAAATCAATCCAAAAGACTTTCCCCAAAAACAGTACAGGAGCAGGTTAGTTAACAGCAAACTGGACGCTATAACCGGCATTGAGGCTAAGCCCACCCTGCCTTAAATACTTTGATGGGCCAATCAGAAAAGAGGAGGACAGGGTTGACAAACAGCCTCAGGAGGCTGTTAATTAATTTACTAGTTTAGAACTGGCATAGATAATAACATAAACCAGGAACATGTATAAATATATGAATGAACCAATTTAGATCATAGGAGAGCTCCCCCTGGTGTTGGAGGATGTCCCTACACCCTCCTACTCTATGCCACAAAGATAATCCCAAGGAAAAATAACAGTGGATTGTAACAAATGCACGCGCCCGGCTGCAAGATCACGCCAGGATGCGGCGTACCGCCGCGGCTCATCACAGTTGGTAGCTACTTCTCGCTTAGTTATATGTAGATTTTATTTTATTCAGATTTGTAACTGAATTTCTTGTCACTAATGATGCAGACGATATATAATTAAAATATGTATATATCAGTCTTTGAAATAAGTATTTATAATGATTCAACGTATAGATATAATGGATATATGTCACAGTTTCTGAAATAAGTATGTATTATGATGAAGATGATATATTGAATGGATTTAGCACACAGTCTCTGAATTCCCTGACACGTGTTAACTCTATATTTTCCTTTCACTTCAGGTTTATGTTATACGAGGTATGTCTATTAAATAACAAGACTGTGATTCCACCTAGTAAACAAAGCAGTCAGAACCGTTTATAACTGCATACGTAGTAACCTTGAACCTGTCTGAATCTGCATTACAAGCTGCAACACTCTATGACGTTCAGTTGATTGTGAGTCGCCATTTAGTTTGGTTGTGTTTTCTGTAGAGTGCCCAAAAAATGCTAAGTTTAAAAGTTGAACAACGTGTCAATTTGAAATATTTAGTAAAATTGCACAAAACACCAATGGAATGTTTTCAAATACTTACTACGACCTATGGGAATGACTACCTGTCTCGTGCACGTGTGTTTGAGTGGCACAAAAGATTTAGAGAGGGACGTGAGAATGTCGAAGACGATGAACGCCCTGGACGACCTTGCACTTCAAGAACCAAAGAAAATGTAGAAAAAAATCAGTCAGATGGTTCGAAAAGACCACCGACTCAGTATTCGAATGATAGCTGAATCTGTGAACATTGAAAAAGACACTGTATGGAAAATTTTGCGTGAGGATCTTAACATGACGAAAGTGTGTGCAAAGATGGTCCTAAGGGTTCTCACACCAGACCAAAAAGAACATAGCAATGAATGTTGTGTGGACATTCTGCAGCAAATTGACACAGATCCAAAGCTGTTTCATAAAGTAATCACTTGTGATGAGACCTGGATCTTCCAGTACGATCCTGAAACCAAAAGACAGTCAATGCACTGGAAAACACCGTCATCACCAAGAATGAACAAAGCTTGTCAAAGCAAGTCAAAATTCAAAGCAATGCTCATTGTTTTTTTCGATGTCAATGGTGTAATTTCAAAGAATGGGTTCCAGAAGGCACAACAGTTAATCAGCATTATTATAAGGAAGGTTTGCAAAAGCTGAGAGAAAGAGTCAGAAAGAAACGTCCGCAACTGTGGATAAATGGTTTCTTTCTTCACCAGGACAATGCACCTGCTCACACAACACTTTCTGTGAACCAGTTTTTGACTGACAAACACATTACTACACTTGAACATCCTTCATATTCGCCCTATTTAGCACCTTGTGATTTTTATCTTCCCAAAAGTGAAATCAGTGCTTAAAGGGACACATTTTGAATCTGTTGATGCTGTAAAGAAGAAAACGGCAGATATGTTGAAACAAGTGACAGAAATTGATTTGCTCCATGCCTTCGACCAGTGGAAAACAAGACTACAGCGACGTATTAGTGCAAATGGGGAGTATATTGAAGGGGAAAAACATTATATTTGTAATACCAATAGATAAAGGTGAGTTATTTAATCAGTCTCGTTATTTAATAGACATACCTCGTATAAGTACAGTGGCGAATTGGGAACTTAAAGTGGCACTGGAAAAAAATTCTTGAAGTAGCCTCATGTGAATGGGAACAAATCAACTGTAAGTGAGGCCAACACACAAGTAGGCTGGATTTAGAACTACTGGAATTTGGTGGCAATGCAGGGAAAAGGCTGCCAGTCCCGCACTATAAAAATACATGAATCCTTTTGGATGATTTGCGACTGGTTTATGCCTCTGTGCTCAAACTTGTTTAGTTGCCTACTAACACATCCTTCCAAAATTCCTTTCATACAAACATATCTGACTTTGTTTAAAAAGTTTAACATGTTGGCACAATTGTATTTGATCAGTCTGCCAGAGCAGCATATGAGCACCTCACCCCACTGTTACATCTTTCCCTGACATCCTGAGATGCAAACTACCAGTCAAATCTCTCTCTTTAATATATATATATATATATATATATATATATATATATAAAAATGTGTACTGTGTGTTTAAAAAAAGGCATGAAAAATAATCTTTATAATAAATGGCTATCTAGTGCGATCACCACAAAGGTGAAATTTTGTAAGCATCTGCATTAAAACACTTGTTTTGTAACAATAAGCCTTAAATGTAAGCTGTGATTGGGAATGTTTGAATTAATAACAGTGCAGGGGTGGTTGGCAGACAGTGGCATAAGTGAAGGGGAGAGCTATTCTAAGGGTTTGCTGGTGATATAGTAAGTGCAAATGAGGACGGATTAATGATATTATCAGTGCAATGGGGGCTGGCCATATTATCTACAAAGTGATCTGAGAATGGGACCAGTGCAAGGTAGAAGGCAGGCAATGGAATCAGTGCTAGAACCACTAAAGTATCAAGAGAGTTGGAATATGGCTCTGGG
The DNA here is from genome assembly GCF_038048845.1 of Mixophyes fleayi. NCBI lineage: Eukaryota > Metazoa > Chordata > Amphibia > Anura > Limnodynastidae > Mixophyes > Mixophyes fleayi. The sequence goes on from NC_134402.1 coordinate 203,320,774, forward strand.
GGGGGGGGGGGCTGGGGCACATAAGACAAGGGGGGTTATCATGTTAAATACATTTTAAACAAATACACAGGCAAAACTGTGTGCACTACTGTTAGTTGCACGCAGCTCTGCCTTCACAAGAAGTACCGTGTGAAGCGGGACATACCCAAATGTCCTTGAAGTCGTACCATGTCCTGACTAAGCAAGACAGTCACCCAAATTCGGGACTGCCCTCCAGTTGGCAGACTGTCCTGCTCTTTCCTACCTGTTCTTGTCACTTTCACCACCTGTGGCTGCTGGTTTCTTGAGTTCAGTTTCTGCTTGTCTGGATCCTGGAATATTTGAGGCCCTATTTTGAAAATAAAACCCGGTACGTGAAATTTAGAAAACTCCAACCAGCCCCAACATTAAAATAATAGTACCTACATTTGAGAATTAAATCTATTTCCCTCCAACTAGCCCTGATATTAAAGTAATAGTATTCCCATTTAATAAATACACCAACTTCCCTGCCTCCAAACAGCCCCAGCAATACATTAGTAGCAGTTATGTTTATTATAAGCATTTCCCACAACTACCCCCGGCATTAAATAATTAATATTTACATTTATTAAATAGCCCTCCTCTTCAAAATCAGCCCTTCCTCCCTATAGTTTTGTATGACAGCCCCCACCCCTTCCTACCTTTAGTTTTCTATGGCAGTCCCTCTCTCCCTCCCTATAATTTTGTAGGACAGCTTTCCCTGTTAAGCATGGTTAGTTGCAAGGAAACACGTGCAGCCATCATTGCTTTGCACAAAAAAGGCTTCTCAGGCAAGGATATTGCTGCTTGTTAGATTGCACCTAATTCAACCATTTATCGGATCATCAAGAACTTCAAGGAGAGAGGTCCAATATTTGTGAAGAAGGCTTCAGTGCTCCCAAGAATGTCCAGCAAGCATCAGAACCGTTTCCTAAGGTTGATTCAGCTGCGGGATTGGGGCACCACCAGTGCAGAGTTTGCTCAGGAATGGCAGCAGGCAGGTGTGAGTGCATCTGCATGCACAGTGAGGCAAAGACTTTTGGAGGATGACCTGGTGTCATGAAGGCCAGCAAAGAAGCCACTTCTCTACAGGAAAAACATCAGGGACAGACTGATATTCTGCAAAAGTTACAGGAATTGGACTGCTGAGAACTGGGGTAAAGTCATTTTCTCTGACGAATCCCCTTTCAGATTGTTTGGTGCATCTGGAAAAATGGTTGTCCATAGAAGGAAAGGTGAGCGCTACCATCAGTCCTGTGTCATGGCAGCAGTAAAGCATCCTGAGACCATTCATGTGTGGGGTTGCTTCTAAGCCAAGGGAGTTGGCCACTCACAATTTTGCCTAAGAACACAGCCATGAATAAAGAATGGTACCAAAACATCCTCCAAGAGCAACTTCTCTCAACCATCCAAGAACAGTTTGGTGACGAATGTTAGAGGTGAAATCCCCACCCTTGATCCTTTAAGTGAGGATATCATCAACAGCCTATCCTTGAGTCTCAGTAACTAATATTGTAACTTATGAATTGTCAGCTAGCTGAGGAAATCAGATTGAATACATCATAGCCAGGCGTAATCAAAAAGAGTTCTGAGTTTATTCCACAAAGTACAATTACATTTATATTTTAGCTGTTATATTTTTGCACTGCCTATAATGCGTAAATCGTCACAAACATCAGCCCCAGACATCAGCCCCCGCTAACCGCAAGCTATATGGGTAGATAGAGACACCTCCATCTACCCTGCTAAATTCTAAGAAATGGCTTAACCGCAGGTCCTAGTTGTGAAAACGTACTTCCTCTATTATCAACATCATGACATTTCTGTAAATGTCAGGCATTAAAATTGCAAAAAGCTGTTACATATTTTACAGAATATATTCTAAGCATAAAATGTATCTTTTAAAATTGAGCATACAAGGGGGCGTGGCTTGGACGCCATCTCAGGAAGGTGCTTTTTGGTGGAGCTCCGCTTTAAACCCCAACAACTTGCACAAATTAAGGGCTTATAACCCGTTGAAAGTTATATATTATAGAGGCTAAACCTCCCAGACACAGGGGCAGGTCCTTGGAGCCGCATTAAAGCCAGATAGGCTATCGCCCGGGACCGCGGCGCTACGAGTTCTCTACACCCTGCTGATGTTTGGAGCTTTCAAAGGGAGCCAAAGAGAATTTTGTGCCTCACCGGATAACTGGGAATTTCCGGACCTCCCAGCGGTTCTCCTGTCGTCACGGCCTGGTCGCGCTCCCTCAGCCACTAACTTTATTTCTTTGGGCAGCCGCGTCACCCGACTTCCGGTTTACGGAGGTCAACTTCCGGCCGGCGGCGATTATCCAGAGGATGTTGGAAGGGAGATACAGACTTGTGCCGCTTCTATATCAAGGAACCGCTCTTGTTTTTACTCTCCACCCCTAGAACAAAGCGCTACCATTGCCTCGTTGCGGGGCCCTCCTGCCGATAGAAACGAAGCATAGCCCTCTGACCACTCAATCAGGAGGGACACAGCCACCTGCAAAACCCGGCACCCCTGTTGACACCTGCTACAGGCTCGCTACCCAAGCATTCAGCTAGATCTGTATCAAGGCAGGTCAGTGTTTCTCCTTCTGTGGACCCAGCTAACTATCCTCGGTGAGCCCGGGTATACGATAGTATCTGTAACAGCCACTGTGCCACTAGTGGACCCAAGGTGATATCTGCCATATTCTTCCCTAAGTCATTCTGGCTCTGCATAACGTGGCCCTTCAAAGTGATCTATTAAATGCTGCTAAGTAGGGGTTGTAAAATCTCAAAGTTTATACAGCAACCCTGGTCACTAAGGGGTTAACTCCTATCCCACACAGCCTCTGCTGTTGTCTTTGTCTTCCCTGAAGAGCCGACAGCAGCTCCACCTGGTGCTTACTTCCAATACTACATTGCACTGTCGTGGTCATTCAATATAACAAATTGGAGAATATTCTCCTGCGAAACAAGCCTTAACAATCCACCACCTGTGTTGTGACATCTTCATCGCCTCCCTGCTTACTTATCGTACACTATGCAGTAACCTACGACGCCCTACCTGGGCATGATGTGCTCTGTCTGATTTTCTAAACTCTGTTGTGCAGCAGCATCCTTCTCCCTCAGCTTCATTACCCCCCCTCCTGCCCTGTGTAGTTTACTACACCTTCAAAGAAATCAGCATGTCACAGAAGAACAGAAAGTCCTCAGGCAGTTCTTCCACGTCTAACTTTTTTGGGACAAAAAATAAAGCTTCGCAGGCCTCCTCGGATACCTCAGAAGTCTCGCAACTTTCTTCATCATCTGAATTGGACCCTCAGATCCTGGCAGTCATGACAAATCTACTGGAGGGGGTCAAAGAGGCCTTCAAGCAGGAACTTTCAAAGGCAGTTAGCGAGTTAAAATTGGAACTCTCCTCACTGGGTACACGGACTGACACTCTAGAAACAAAAACTGACGACCTCTGCCGCTCCCAAGCGACATTTGACAGAGAGTTATCTCGTCTAAATGAAGAAGTTGAAACCTTAAAAGAAAAACAAGAGGACTCGGAAAACCGTTCCCGATGAAATAATATTCGAGTTCGTAACGTGATTGAAGAAATTTCACCATCTGAAATTCAGCCGTTTCTCAAGAGCCTCTTTCTACATCTACTCCCAGGTCTGACAAATTCTGACTGCATGATGGACCGCGCACACCGCTCCCTTCGGGCCAGACCAGCTGCAGATCAACCCCCTCATGATATAATTGTGCGCTTTCATTACTATCATATTAAAGAGCGTATTCTAGCTTCCACTAGGAACTCCAATTCAATTTATTTTAAAGATATGGATATACAACTCTTCCAAGACCTTGCCCCCTCCACTATCCAAAAAAGAAGAGCTCTTCAACCTGTCACAAAGATCCTTTGCCAGCACAATATTCGCTATCGTTGGGGGTTTCCCTTCCAACTCCAAATCTTTGCAGCAAACACCACTCATCACGTCAAAACCCTTGACCAAGGCCAGGAAGTACTAGCTAAGCTAGACATCCTTCCCAACTCCAGATCACAGCCTGCCTTCACGTCAAGGCAAGACCGATCGCCTCCTCCATCCACTGAGTGGTCTAAAGTTCCCCGACGTCGTGCCCGAGATGACTCGCCTGCCTGAAATGTTTAAATGCTCTAATATATTTTATTTCTTCTTAAGTTTAGTGGTCCGGAGGTGGCTTTAATAGATGGACTCACCTTGCAGAACTCATTCTTCTAACTGTAAGTTGCCCATCTCAGTTGTTTTATTTTTTTCTTCTGCTCTATGTTGCACCTCTAAACCTCTAAACGGACGATGACTTTGATAAATCCTGTTGCCAACAATTCTAATTAACTCGAAGTCTCTATTCCAAATGTTCCTTTAGTTTCGTAATCACAGTTGACTGTTGTTATTATGTTACTATGTTTTATGGTATTTTCTACATATCTTAAACAAAAGTTTTCTCACTTTTTGCCACTGTATTGTCATATAACATGCATCTACCCATATTCCCTCCCCTCCCCCGCCCGTCCCCCTGCTGCACAACCTTTTTATGCACCTGGATGACCTACGGTTGTGAATCTTGCACTAATAGACGCATCCAGTTTATTGTTTGACGGAGCTATCAACTTAGGTAGCAAGTCTAAGTAAATGTTCTCACACCACCCCCCACGCTCCCTATATGCCTACTGTTTAGCTTTACAATTTCTGCAAACATTAAGTCTGGATCCCTCCTGGATCCCACTGTTAAAGGGTTTCTGCCCAATTGGGCCACTTTTTTCTTTTTCCTCTTCTTATTACTCTCTCTTTCTCATTTCTCCTTGTAGTTTCTACCCCTCATTCCTTCCTTCTTCATATTTCCTTCTCCCCTTCTCTCCCATCTAAAGCTCCTTGGACCTATTCCTTTCACAATTATAGCTCCCGAGTGATTCAGTTAACAGCGAACACCTCATCTCCGCTTCCATGGCTCTGAAACTCCTCTCCATCAATGTTAACGGCCTCAACTCCCCCCGCAAACGCACGGTAGTCCTTGGAGCCTGCAGAAGGGAAAAAGCGGACATAGTCTTCCTTCAGGAGACTCACCTTACAGGTACTCACACACAACTCCAAGGCAAGCAGTTCTCCCAGACATTTTTTGCCTCAGCCTATTGTAAAAAACGGTGGGTAGCGATACTTATTCATAGTAAGGTCTCCTTCCAACATTCCTCCACATACTCTGACCCGGAAGGTCGTTTCCTTTTAGTCATGGGCACACTTCGCTCCTCCCCGATTACGTTAGCTGCTATTTATGCTCCAAATCAAGGTCAGGCTCAGTTTTTCCCAGTATTGTTCCGACACATTGAGCGTTTGGCCCATGGTCACATCATACTAGGTGGCGACTTTAATATCGTCTTGGACCCACACCTTGATAGGTCCTCCACCTCATCTCGTGGACTCGCTACGTCTTCATCCAAGGGTTCCTCCGCCTTGTCCACCTTGCTCTTACAACACTCCCTACACGACACTTGTCGTCTCAAGAATTCCACAGCAAGAGACTATACACACTATTCTGCCCCTCACCAGATATACTCCCGCATTGACATGATCCACGTTTCTCAGTCTTTGGTTCCAATGACTACTCAAGCGGGTATTGTCCCATTCTCATGGTCTGACCATGCGGGAGTATATATCCTTCTTGACCTCCACCATTACCCACGCCCTTTTAGATGGCGTCTGGACGACGCTCTTCTTTTAAACACTTCCTCCTTTATGGACATAAAAATAGCAATATCTGATTACTTCCAAGAGAACATCTCTCAGGATTTGGCTCCCGGCGTTATCTGGGAAGCTCACAAAGCCACCATCCGTGGGCGTCTCATAAGTGTTGCTTCTCAGGTTAAGCGGTAGGCCGTCCTAGAAGTTTCTTCATTGGAGCAACGTATCTCCACTCTTTTGTCTCAGCATAAGCAGGTCCCCGATCCCTCCCTATTAATTCAAATTAACTCTTTAAAGGGCCAGCTTAACACCCTTTTGTCCCGTAGGGCAGCCTCAATATTACAGAAACTCCAACAACGCTTTTATGACAAGGCAGACAAGGCGGACTCGTTGCTAGCTCGGAAACTCCGTCAGAAGCGCGCCAGAGGAGCTATTGACAAACTCTATAAGAAATCCACTAATTCAATAACATATGACCCACTTGATATTGTCAAGGAATTTAGAGATTTCTATGCATCTCTCTACAACCTCCCTGACTCCCCGCCCCGGGGGGACCTCTTATCGAACACTCTGGAGTCGTACCTCTCTAATACCCCTCTTCCGCATCTTTCCCAATCCCAGCTCACTATCTTAAACGCCAACATCACTGCAGACGAAATTAAAATAGCAATAAAATCCCTCAAATCCTCCTCTGCTCCCGGTTCGGATGGTTTCTTGGCTCAGTATTATAAAAAGTTTGCAGTGGACCTTATTCCTCACTTAACGACCTTTTACAATCAAATTCTGGAGGGGGCATCCTTTGACTGCCACTACTCTTGCTAATATTGCGGTCATTCCAAAACCAGGAAAAGACCCCCTTCACTGTGAAGGTTATAGACCCATCTCTCTTTTTAATGTGGACCTCAAGCTCTACGCTAAAATCCTAGCAACCAGACTCAACCCCCTGCTCCCAAAGCTGATCCACCCGGATCAAACAGGCTTCATTCCAGGGAGACAGGCACCTGATAACACTAGAAGGTCCATCAATTTGATCCATTTTATACACAGTGGAAAATTGTCCTCTCTCATGATGGCCTTGGATGCAGAAAACGCATTTGACCACATCTCTTGGACATTTATGCGGGGGGTACTTGAATCGATGAGCTTCTCTGGTAGGTTTCTGTCTGGCGTATCCGCTCTTTACAGAAACCCTTCTTCCACTGTATCGGTTAATGGCCTAACCTCCAACCCATTTACAATCTCCAACGGCACTCGTCAAGGATGTCCCCTCTCCCCATTGATCTTTGCCCTCATAATTGAACCGCTAGCAACTAGAATTCGTTTCAATCAATCTATCTCTGGTATAAAGGTCGGGTCTACGGAAAGTAAAATTGCTTTATATGCAGATGACGTACTCATTAGCATGTCTAACCCCATTACCTCCCTTCCCCCCCTTCTTTCTGAATTAGAAACTTATGGGCACTTCTCGGGCTACAAAATTAATCCTGCCAAAACTGAAACATTAGATTTTTATATCTCCAAAAACGATAAGATAATATTAGCTCAAACATTCCCCTTCACCTGGCATCGCCATAAAATAAAGTACTTGGGTGTTTTTCTGACCAAAAATCCCTCCCACCTGTTTCAAGCCAATTTTCCCCACACCCTATCCCAAATTAAGAAGGATTTTAGCACCTGGTCTCACCAATACATCTCCTGGATAGGCCGCATAAACTCTGTCAAAATGAATATCCTTCCCAGACTATTATACCTTTTTCAAACCCTCCCTATTCGAATTCCCCCCTACGTATTCAAGTATCTCCAATTTGAGTCATCTAAATTTATTTGGGCAGGTAGACGCCCACATGTTCGGCTCGGGGTGTTGCAGAGGTCCTCACGGGGCGGTGGTCTAGGTATACCCAATTTCAAAAAATATTACCTATCAGCCCAACTTGCTCAATGTGTCTTATGGAACGGTTCTGGGTCTACTAGGGTCTGGGTGACTCTGGAAGCTGAAAGTCTGGGGATGCTTTCTCCTGCCTCCCTTCTGTGGACTCCAAGGGCACGTTGACCCAAAAAATCTCTGACTCATCCCATAATTTCCCATTCTCTAGCTATATGGGACTCGTCCATCAGGATTTACGGTCTCTCCCCACATCCATCTCCAATAATCCCCCTTTTTAATAACCCAGATTTTCCACCGGGCTTACACCATCCCTCGTTTCTTCCATGGCATTCCCGAGGGATACGCTTCATAAACGACATAACTCAGAGTGTATTTTTTCCCCAATTCACAGACATTCAAGCAACATTTGGCCTGGCCACGCGGAATTTCTATCAATACTTACAAATTCGTAATCTACATTCCATCACCAAGTTGCGCCTTATCTCTCGTCCTCTCACAACAATTGAAGCATTGTGCCTGCGCCAGGCATCAACGTCAGGTCTTATATCTAATATTTATTCTGAATTACTCGCTCCCTCTACTCCTCCTCGTGATCCTCATGAGTTGGCATAGGAACATGACCTGGACTCACCACTTGATGCTGAGGAATGGTCGGATATTCGGAAGAATGCTGCCTCTAGCTCTATTTGTGTCAGAATAAAAGAAAATATATATAAACTCCTCTTTAGATGGTATTATGTTCCTACCCGTCTACAAAAGATACTGCCCGACTCCTCCGACAAATGTTGGCGTTTGTGCTCTGGCGCAGGTTCATTTTTACACATATGGTGGGACTGTCCAAAACTGATTCCCTTCTGGCGTGAAATCAAATCCTTGATAGAAACAGTGATCCAAATTCCCCTGCCCTTCGACCCTAAATTCTTTCTTCTACCCCTCGGGTTCCCCGCGGCCACTAGGCACCAAAACAAACTTGCCCGCCACATCATCTCAGCAGCCACATGTCAAATTGCCATAGAATGGAAGCAGCTCGCCCCTCCCGCACTTATCTCTGTTACTAATAGGATTTGGCAAACTCACCGGATGGAGTACATGAATAGCATTATAAGAAACACAGCTAAATCTTTTAACAAGGTCTGGGATCCATGGATGTCATTCTTTCAATACCGCTCCCCATTTGCCTAGTCCTACTTAGTCATACTCCATACCCGTCTGCAACCCTCCCACTCCTCGCCTCATTGCTCTTAATTCTTGGGAGATCTCTACCACACCACCCCCTCCCCTCCTTTACCTTTCTCTTTTTCACTTTTCTCTTTCTTTCTCTCTCTCCTTTCCTTACTTTCTCTTTTAAATATATAAAAATATACCGGTCTTTCTTCCACATCAACTTGTAGAATCCGACCAATTTCCTCTCCGATACGTGGAGAGCTCTGTTCTATTAATTTAAGTATTGATTGATTGTTGTTTTCTGTATGATACAACATATAATTGTATCGCATTGCTATTCCTGTGTGACCGTCAATAAACACTGAGCATACAAAATGGAGTATATTTGGCTATATAGAATCACCAATCAATATGTCAATCCACTTTTCACACGAACAATGCCTTTTCCAGCATGATGGAGCACCTTGCCATAAGGCAAAAGTGATAACTTAGTAGATTGGGGATGAAAATATCGAACTTTTGGGTCTATGGCCAGGAAACTCCACAGACCTTAATCCCAGAACTTGTGGTCAATCTTCAAGAGGCAGGTGGACAAACAAAAACCCACAAATTCTGACAAATACCAGGCATTGATTAGGCAAGAATATGCGGCCATCGGTCAGTATGTGGCCCAGAAGTTGATTGACAGCATGTCAGGGTGAATTACAGAGGTTTTCAAAAAGAAGGGTCAACACTGCAAATATTGACTCTGCATAAATCTTATAAAGTTAATTACAATGTAATTGTCAATGAAAGCCTTTAACACTTATGAAATGCTTGTTATTTTTAATTCAGTATAACAGCAACATCTGACAAAAAGGTCTAAAAACACTAAAGTACCAAACTTTGTGAAAATCAATACTTGTCTCATTCTCAAAACTTTTGACCATGACTGTACTCTGCAGATAGATTATGCTGCCTCCTGGCCAGGATCGTGTGACCATCCAAACCAGGAAGTGATGAGTTCTACATAGAGACAGGAAATCGGCAGCACAGGAGTGTGGAGCGGGTAAGTTGGTAACAAATAGGTGTTGGAGAGAACACTGAAGATGTGTGAATTGCTGTTACTTGTTCATACATCCTATATATATATATATATATATATATATATATATATATATTGCGATAAAGTACTGCATTCACTGGAGCCTCACACAGGTTTGCTGAACCATTTCACTGTTTATTAGCAGTTGTCAGGATGGCTAAACGATTTCAGTGATGGTACCTTAGTCATATCCAGCAAAAGTATCACAAAATCTCCCACCACCTAGATCTGGCTAAACAATAGTTCCCTGACTGCTAGCCAGCCACTTACTGGCATCGGTGGTCCTGCCTACAAATACAAGCAGTGTCTTCACCCAAGCACTACAAACAAAATTGCAAAACAAACCAATTACACACATGTGGAACACCTATGTGTGTAAGTGCTGAAAGAGGATCCCAGGGAAAATGTAACCCTGTCTGCAGCCTGCTGCTGCAGACTAGCTGTGTTTTTACCTATTTTTTTTATAGGGGAACTGTGACAAATATGCCTCTCTTTGACACATACCCCTCCCCTTAGCATCGCCAACCTCGGTGATGCTGACACTGCGGAGAGCGCATCTCGGCGAGAAAGGGCGCCTGCATTTTTGTGCAGACTCCCTGGCCTATGCTCCAATGTGAAGTTGTAGGGCTGCAGCGCTAGGAACCACCTAGTTAGCCAGACATTCACCTCCTTGTTTCTATACATCCACTTCAGTGGTGCATGGTCAGTGACCAAGGTGAATTCTCTATCCAGGAGGAGTACCTGAGAGCCTTGGTGGCCTATTTGATGGCTAGGCACTCCTGTTCCAACGTGGAGTATTTCTTCTCCCTGGGCAGAAGTTTGTAGCTCAGATAGAGGATGGGGTTGTCTGTTCCATCAAACTTCTGCGAGAGCATGGCACCCATACCTACTCCAGAGGCATCCATTTGGAGATATAATCTCCTGCTGAAATCCGGTGCTTGGAGTATTTGTGCCGAACACAGAGCCGCTTCGAAGATCCCGCCAGGCAGCCTCCGCTGCTTCCGACCAGACCAACTTGTCTGCTCAAGCTTTTTTTTAGGAGCTCTGTAAGAGGAGCAGCCCTAGTGGCAAAATTAAGCATAAACCGGTGATATTACCCAACTAGACCCAGAAAGGTTCTCAGCTGGGTCTTCCGCACAGGCTTGGGCCAATCTTTGACAGCCTTTACTTTGGGGTTTGACCTGACCTTGTCCCACAACATACAACAAGTATTTGGCCTCACACATGGCCAAAGTTCATTTCTCCGTATTGCTGGTTAGACCCGCCACCCTCAGTGAGGCTAATACTGCCTCCACTTTGGGTAGATGTGTCTCCCAGTCCTGGAAGTGGATGACTATATCATCTAAGTTTGCAGCTGCATACTCCTGGTGTGGTTTTAAGAAACGATTCATAGCTTTTTTGGAGGTGGCGGGAGTCCCATGTCGCCCAAAAGGCAGAACTGGAATAACCCATCTGGGGTTGAAAAGGCTGTCTTAGCCTTGGCAGATGACATTAGGGGAATCTGCCAGTAGCCTTTGGTTAGATCTAACGTTGTGAGGTACCAGCTATTGGCTAAGGTTTCCACTAATTCATCAATTTGGGGCATCGGATATCTGTCAAAATGGGAGACTTCGTTTAATTTCCTAAAATCGTTGCAAAAACGAATACCCCGTTTGGTTTGACCACTAATACAATGGGGCTATTCCAGTTGCTATTGGATTCCTCAATGACATCAAGGTCCAACAATTTGTTAATCTAGTGTTTCACAGCTACACATCTAGCTTCAGGAATGTGGTATGGTCTTACTCTCACCACCACCCCTGGAGCTGTAACTATGCCGTGTTCTATGAGCGTGCTACTGCCTGGCATCTCAGAAACACGTCAAGGTTTCTCTGAACCATTTCCTCAGTCTGTTGTCTCTGCCCTGGGGACAGATCATCCCTTATGGGAACTTTGTTTTCCTGCACAACTGCATTCACCAATGCGGCTTGTGGCTCCTCCCTATCATGCCAAGGTTTCAGCAAGTTGACATGATATGTCTGAATAGGTTTTCTCCTGCCTTCCTACCTGACTTATAATGACTATAATTAACAGGCACCACAGCCTTAATCACCTCATATGGCCCCTGCCAATGGCTGCAGAGCTTACTTTCTTGTGTGGGTTCCAGGACCATAACTTTGTCACCTGGTTGGAAAGCCCTAATTACAACTGAATTATCATAGTCTCTTTTTTTTCTCGCCTGAGCTTCATGCGTATGTTGTTGTTCCAACCTGTCATGCAACTGGGACACAAACTGGATCACATTGGGTTCTTTTGGACTTCGTTGCTCCTAGCACTCCTTAAGAACATCCAAAATCCCCCTTGGCTGCCTGCCATACAACAATTCGAAGGGGCTGAACCCTGTAGATGCTTGAGGCACCTCCCTCACTGCAAACATTAAATAGGGTAATAACACATCCCAGTCCCATTTTTCCTGTGCCACTGCCTTTCTCACCATGTGTTTGAGTGTCCTATTAAAATATTACACTAATCCGTCAGTCTGCGGGTGATATACTAATGTGTGCAACGTTTCTACTGTTAACAACCGGCATAGCTCTTTCATTAGCCGGGACATAAAGGGAGTACCCTGATCAGTCAAGGTTTCTTTGGGAATACCCAACCTGGTACAATACAGAAGAAGTTCTTTTGCTATTGTACTAGACTTTATATTGCACAAAGGTATACCCTCGGGATACCTGGTGGCATAGTCCACTATGACCAATACATACTGATGACCATAGGCCGACTTCTCTAATGGGCCTACCAAATCCATACCAATATGCTCAAACTAGGTCTGCACCACAGGAATTAAAACTAGCGGTGCCCGATAGTCTGGCTTCGCACATGTTCTTTGACATACTGGATACATCCGGCAAAACCTTTTTACTGCCTCATACACTCCCGGCCAATAGAACCTGAGCAATATCCGCTCCCGTGTTTTATCTTTCTCCAAGTGTCCCCCACACAGATGTGTATGTGCAGCTTTGAGAACAGGTGGTGTATGGATTTGTGGCACTAACAATTCATCTACAGTTCTACCCTGTAGATTAGCAACTCTATACAACAGATCATTCTTTACCATATAATAGGCAATACCTTCTGCAGGCTTGTTAGTCTTCTCTACCCCATTAATCTCAACTACATTCTTATAGACATTAGTTAAGGCATCTCCAAGTTTGTGTCGGCCAAATTCTCTTAGTGGAAACAAGTTAGACAATCCTGTCCAGTCTGAGTTCTCATTGGGAGGCATAGCCCCTTCACCCGAGGTCTAGGCAGCGAACAATGCCAGGAACCTGTTCTGTGTTGGCACTTTTGCAGCTCTCCTTTGTCTATGCTCCAACCTCTTAGGAGGTGTATTTTCCTGAACTGTCTGGTTCAGGTTTCATAGTAGATCATGGCACTTTCCATTTTCTGTTCCCTCAAGCTCTAACATCAAGGCTGGACTTTTGGCCGGTGCTTCAATTGCCGATGTGTCCAGCTGGATTCGCTTCTGGTGGATCTGCTTGAACAGCGGAAAGTCTCTGCCCAGGATTAAAAGGTATGGCAGTTTTGGGGCAACGGCTGCTTCCACTATTACTGTCTGTCCATTTAGACTAACAGGCAAAAGAGTCCTGTTATATTCCTCGGCAGTTCCATGGACACAGAGTACCTTCACTTTGGGCAGATTATGCGTCAGTTTCTCTGGTAATATGGAGCTGGAAAACAAGGACAGTTCACTACCCAAATCTACCAGAGCCAGCACCAGATGGTGATTCACAAACACAGTCACACGGAACAAGCAGGACTTTCTGGTAACTGGACTCATTGTACAGCAGCTCGGATAGGTTGGTTGTGTCTGTGCTATTGAACAATCCATAGGTTCTGCTAACGTTGGGCACTGAGCCCTCATATGTCCAGGCTCTTTGCATTCGAAGTTGATTGGACTTAATGCAGGTTTGGCTGCCTTTAAATCAAGCAATCTCTCCTCACCAACATATGCCAGATTTTGACCGAGGCACAAACTTTGGAGCGGTTTGGGCATATGCTGCAAGTCGCTGTATCTCTCCACTACAGCAGCCAATTCCTCATACAACTGAGAATCCGCCCACCCCGGATACAATGGTCAATGGCCAGAATTTCGATCATTCTGCCCGCACTGTTTTTTTCTGGCTGCAACCACTACTTTAGTGTTCTACCAAGTTCAGCAAGCTGAGCCCGAACCGTTAAATCTTTGGAGAGTCTCCAGTCATGATATTGTTGAAACTTCCCTGCTCTACTGACTCCAATCCTCGCTAAGATGGCAGTTTTCAGCCACTGATAATCGGCAGCCTGGTCCTCATCTAGGTCTATATAGGTACGCTGTGCTTCTCCTGAAAGATAGGGAGCTAGGTGTTCGGATCAAGTCCCCAGTGGCCACTTTGCTTGGGTGGCGGCACGCTCAAAGGCTATTAGATATATGTGACTGGATCACTTATAAATAACTTACGGTATAAATTTATTAAAAGAAAATAGTGCAGGGCACTTAGTTATATAATTGCAAATGTACTTATTTTTGATATTGTGGGTGTTTTGGTAAAAGGAATATCTTTATTTCTCAGACCAGGGGAAGAAATTTGTTTCTTGTTGAACCTTAGTAGAGGAAATGCATTATTTCTGGAGGTATATATCTGATACAATAAGCCTTTCTGGGTGGAAGTGCTTTATGTATTGTGATGTGGGGAAATGACTTGTTTGGGTTTTTGCCATTCTTTGGGAATGTGTATTCTGCGACTGTCTGAAGAAAGGATTCATGTTAATTAGACCCTTTGACTTGCTAGTAGATTTCCTGCCTCTGATATATGCAGGAAATCACAGATAAGTGTGAATATTGTTAGCTTTGCATTGCAGGTAAATCCATGTTTTGATAAATAGGTTACATCCTGATTCTAAAAATAGCTCAGACCTCAAGGGGGCTGGCTTACCCAGTGAGGCTGTGTTCAAATGTGTATATAAACAGCACTGTTTTGTCTTAAAAGTTGTTCTTTTGATTTCATCTGACCTTAACACTGGTACCTCCAATCAGTGTGGCTGCAAATAAACATCACTTCAAAGACCTGCTTGAAAATAACTTCCATGCTGAAAATCCTGTGACCTACAGATTAGACCCGAAATCGAATCCGTTCCCGGCTGTTTATGAGGTTTGCACCCAGCTTTTCCGGTACCACCGGTCTGCCTTCTACTCTGCAGCTCTGATAAGTGTGATAGGCCAGGGGAGATCCATCCACAGTAACCCTGATCCATAGTAAGAGGTCAGGAGTACCAGTCCAGGTACAACAGTAATGGGGTACACTTGCAGCGTCAGTTACCCAGAAGAAACCCGGTACTGGATGCCGGTAAGGAGTCCAGTGGTGGCAGCACTTGTAAGCCCCTCCTTCTGCAGCAAGAGGGCGCATTTGGGATAACGAAAGGGAATGGTGGCAAAGTAAGCCCAGCCTGTTTCCAGCAGCAACAGACAGGGTGGCATAGGCGGTCCATCCTGTCACAATATGTCTCCACATCGTCATCAGAAGTTAATTTCTGTAGCGTGGGGGTAGCTGGAGCCTCCCTGTCCCGTCTCCCCTGAGCGATCTCCTCACGGAGAAGACTGGTATTTTTCTCCTGCACTACTGCCACATTCACTAGGGTTCTTAAAATGTCTTACATTCCCACAGGAGTTTGTGCTGGGAAATAAATCCTAGCTTCTCTCAGCATTCAGGTAAACAACAAAACTTTCTGGACCTCACCAAATTCACAACTAAGTGACCCACAAAGTTTGGCACTACAACTACCAGAAAAATAAACTTATTTTTATTTGTATTTTTAAACCCCTTTTTTATGTTCCAAAGCTGACATGTGCTTTAAAACATACACTGGTAAATAGCAAACAAACCCCCAAAAATATTTTTTGGGACCATCCCCAACTCACAGTTTGAACCTTTAACAAGTGTGGCACTACAATAACCAGCAGTGTTTAAACTTTTGCTTTCTTTTGCAACCAAAACAGCTGCTAATCAGTTCCCAGTACACAGGTTTGTCTCTGCACAGCAACAACATCTGAAACAAAGCATTACAACAGTTTGATGCATTATAGTGGTTTTCAACAGACTCCACTCACCACCTTTGCATCTGGAGGCTGGGAGGACGGCTGTGTTTTAGCTGTCCTACATATCCCACGATGACGCCACATGTGATAAAGTATTGCTTTCACTGGAGTCTCACACAGGTTTGCTGAACCATTTCACTGTTTATTAGCAGTTGTCAGGATGGCTATACAGTTTCAGCTATGGTACAGCAGTCATATCCAGCAAAAGTATCACAAAATCTCCCACTACATCTGGCTAAACAATAGTTCCATGACTACTAGCCGGCCACTTACTGGCATCGGTGGTCCCGCCCACAAATACAAGCAGTGTCTTTATCAAGCACTTCAAACAAATCACAGCAAAACAAACCAATTACACCCATGTGGAACACCTGTGCGTGTATGTGCTGAAAGAGGATCCCAGGGAAAATGTAACCCTGTCTGCAGCCTGTTTTTACCTATTTTCTTATAGGGAAAATGTGACAAATATGCCACTATATAATTTATGTATGCTTTTGGTAATGGCCTGGTGGTTTAGGGTCAAGTTGCATCCTATGCCTGTGATCATTAAAAATATATATATAATTATTTTTTTTGGGGGGGGGAGGGCAGTGTTTGTTTAAAGCCCCAATTTTGTGCCCTTTTTGCCCTTCTATTCTCCTTTTCTTAGGTTATTGGGTTTTACACTCCAGGGTATTGTTTGTTTCCGGGGTGTTAGATGATTTGTCTGAAGTGTTCTTACATTGCTCGAGTCACCATCTTTTGGGTCACCAATGTGCAGTCATTGACAGAGTGGCATTTTTTTGGGTGTCACTAAGCTACTGAGATTTTGTTCTTTTTCTCTCACATCCAGTTGCTAGGTGATGTCTTTTTGTCACTTCCAGTTTCACAGTGGATAGTGGCATTGACGAGGTGTTTTGAGCATGCAATGAATTGAAGGGGGTATTTAAACCCTTACTTTATGTTTTGTATGTTTGACAAGGCAGCCTTTAAAAAAGGTGCCACTGTTGGCAGCGGAACTTCTGCTGGGCTCTATTTGACAACACGGTCCTGTGATAAGTACTGTAAATATTATTTGCTGCTGTTATTTACACTGGATAAAATATTGATATTTTTGGTTACCTTTCGAGTGCTGGTTACCTTGTGTGATCACACATACTTGGTTGAATTGCCGTTACATTTTGGACCCAGCACCCTAGGCATTGACTTTATCTATGTAATGTGCAGTTCCGCGATTATAATACATTATATATATATATATATATATATATATATATATATATATATATATATATATTCACCATGTCCATAGCGTAATGAACAGACCAGCTCACGCATTTGAAAAGTTTCAAAGTTGTAAAGAATTTATTCTAAATACATAATAGATGTTACAGGGTCAAAATCCCAATGATCTTTTCAGTCAGAGTCTCTGGCTTTCTTCAGGGGCACTTTTGGATTGTCGTTCAAAAGCTTATAAACCCTAAAAGGCGCCAACAACCGTTAATCGACAAATCCATTTGTTGGAACACATCGCAGCTGGAATGCAGAAAGCGTCATTCAGCATCCAGTTAACAGTAGTGACACTGTGCAATCAAGGGAACTTCCTGATCGTGCGGTGTATGCAGCATGCGTATGCAGAATCATCTGTAAACAGGATTGAGATGATCGTCTGTCCCCTGGTTGTCTGGTAACAGGAAGTAAGCAGAGCACAATTGAGGACATAAACAACTCTCGCAGTTCAGTTTAAAACAATTATAAAAAAATATAAATAAATTATAAATAAAAAATGCGAGTGAGTGGATATATGACAGTATACTGACAATTAACGCAACCTGAGCAATGGAATATCCCTGAATTACTGCTGAGCCAGTTGTGGGTTTTAGACTTAGAATGAGGTAGAAGATCTGTTTTGACTAATAGGTCTTGTAGATTGGGTCCCTCCTTATTATTTTTGTTAGGCTGCATTGTATATAAGCGCTCCTACGATATTCCATTTTTTTTGTCATATATAATCTCTTTCCTTTCCTGAGTCCCATTTAATAATATTTGCCCTAAATACCGCAGTGCGCATGCACAGGCTTCGTTTTCATCTGCAAATTCATTTTTTTAAAAAAATAAATAAAATTCTACACTATACCTAAATCGTCTATTTCTGTTGAGAGATATGAATCTTATGTAGAAGAGGTGGATATAGAGAGACTGCCTGAGTGTAGATAAGTGACTTTATATATGATTGTTGGTATGTAGGCACTTTTCCTCTTGTGTCACTCTTTCTATAGTGTCAATAGTGATTGTTATACACCAAAGTGTTGTAAAGATACTTCTCTTTCATGGAGAATCAATTCTGGATTCAATAAGTATACTTGGTTGAAAGAAATTTTTCCTGTACCAAGGCACTTTTTTATAGTCTGTGTACACGGGTGTATATTGTGTTACAATATTACACTATTGTTTTTCTTTTTCATTTTTATTGCTATGTATGTATACGTAGAGCTAAGAGCTGCTTGAAGGTTTTTCAAGATCCATTTACAGGATTCACAGATAAGCTAATTATAATTCTTTATAAGGTACACATTTTTATAAATGGGTGTGATAGAGCACATATTGACATTATTGCACTAGGAGGCGCCTTTGTCTTTTTTTCTCACTGGGGGCAGGAACAGATGTGAGTGGTTAAACATGTTTTGTAAACCACTGCATTATGTTGGTGTCATATATATAAAAAAAGATTAATTTTATTTTGTCATTATTTATTCAACATAAAAATAAGCCAACATGAAACAGCCATGTGTGAAAACGAAAGTTTTTTTGTATGAGATTCCTGGCTCATTCCTCCATACAATTCAGCTTCAGTTCATTAATATATGAGGGCATTCATTTATTTATAGCTCTCTTAAAGGCCTGCCACAGCATCTCAATAGGGTTAAGGTCAAGACTGAATTGACTATTCCAAAACATTGATTCTCTTCTATTCCAGCCATTATATTGTAGATTTGCTGAAATGTTTAGGTACATTTTTCTCTTGCATCCACTAATTTCAGTTAAGCTTCAGATGTCAGACAGATGATCTCACATTTTCCTTTAAATTACTTTTGTATAAAGAGAAGTTCTCTGTGGTCCTGTGTAAAACAACCCTAAATCATCACCCCTCTACCACTGTGCTTGACAGTTTTTATGAAGTTCTTGCAGTGATACGCTGTGATTACCTTTCCGAAACATGGCATTGTTCTCCACATTGGTCTTGTCTTTTCAAAAAATAATGATAATTACAGAACTGCTTTGCTTTGCAAACCTAAGCTGTACTGTAATGTTAAATAAAGTTTGTGACTGTAGCAATATTAACCATTGTGCCACAGTGATGTGTGTGTGTGTGCGTGTATGTATATATATATATATATATATATATTAGGGATGTGCACCGGACACTTTTGGTGTCTCGTGTTTTGTGTTTTGGATTGGGATTTGCTTGAGGTTTTGGGTTCGGATTTGTTTCGCAAAACACCTGACGAAAGGTTTTGGTTCGGATTTAAGGTTTTGGATTCGGATTTATTTTGAAAAAAACATAAAAAGTGTTAAAATCAAGTTTTTTTGGTTTATTTTCACTCCTACGCTATTATTAACCTCAATAACATTCAATAACAATAATTTCCACTAATTCCCAGTCTATTCTGCAGAATCAGTGAACTTTGTAATATTGCAGTACCACTGGACTTATACTGCAGGATTGTTTTTGGATATTTTTTTTTCATTTCTTTCTTTTATAATTATTTTTTTATAACTTTTTTTGGACTGAGCAGAACACAGCACAGCACGAGATATAGGAGGACAAAGGACCACCTAACACAACCTCCCTCTACCCTGATCAATGCCCGAGTGAAGATAGCGGCGGCTAGCGGGGAATTTATAGAATACGAGTATCACGAGATCCGAGAGCGGGATTATGACTCAGAGCCTCGGTTTCAGTTTTGCAATTGGCGGGAATACCCGGATCTGTCTCGGATCCGGCTCGGATCGGCAACGTTCGGGTGGGCTCGGATTTCAGATATCCGAGCCCGCTCATCTCAAATATATATATATATATATATATATATATATATATTGTAACAAAACCGCACCTTCTCCTGGTACTTTTGTCACCTGCTGTTGCAAGAATACCCAGTAGACATCAGCAACACAAAACTTCTTTTATAAATCAAATTTATTTATTGTTTTCATCACAATAAATTGCACAACTTCCGTCAGGATGACACCAGCAATGAACTACCTTTTACTTGCACCTCCTGGTGACCCTAAACACTAACTAGACACAGTACAGCTCCCTACTGACTGGCCAACTGGTTCAGCGTCAGTCACCACTAACAATAGCACAACTCAGGATTAAATACAGATGTCTCCTCCCACAGGCTTAGATGACTGACAGGCGACACTCCCACCTTGTCTTTTAAAGGATGGCTCCTCAGGTGTTCTGTAACGCCTAATCAGCACAGCCACCACTATCAGCTTTGTGGATACAAACACGTTAAAGCATGCAAGTAAATTACTTTCTTACATTTACTTTACCATATGTCTCTGACCTGTACATTACTGAACTTAAGCACAGTGCTACACCTGTATATAACTTGGTCTGCAGCCTTTTACCTGCAGACAGTTAGCACCATAGCTAATTCCACTATTAAAGGCCTGTGGAAAACCACTCCTATTGCCACAATATATATATATATATATATATATATATATATATATATATATATCTCTATCTCTATCTCTATCTCTATCCAGCCACAGGTACTAAAAAGGGACTTTGCAAATACTGTATAGTGATTGGTGTTTTCAAAAAATGTTGTTACATTAAGTGCTTCAAATAGTGATGCATTTAAGGTTATGGACAATTTAAAAATAAGTGCTTTACATTTCATAGCAAAATCTTGCAGTTAAAATAAGATAGCATATTTGCACTTAACTTTTCCATTGCCTTTTTTAATAAGTGTTTTGTCTTGATTATTTAAAAAACAAAGCTTTCTTTAATGAAATGTAAAATAAACAATCCAACTAGATCAGGAGCATAACTTATGGTCCCTATAGCACAATTTTAAAGCAACCTCATCTCTTTCATATATACATGTAGTGGAGAGAGTATAAAAGTGCACTTACATTCAAATGTTAATGTCTTAGCTCATGCCATAACTAAAGTATTGAAGTAACTGAAAAGTTAGGGTGGGAGCATTCACATAACATGAATAAAGTAAAATAAGGGTTTTTAGTTAACAAATTCAGCATTTCGTTGGGGAACCCTAGGAATCTTACTTGAGACATGGAACTGGCAGTGTCCTTCCATCCTTCCCTCGCCCAGCTGTGTGTACAAATTGAAAATAGGAACATTTTTATTTATTGTGGCATTTCCCTTACATGGGACCTGATTCTATTTATGTTTTCAAGTGCTCCAATCAGGGCCTGATCAACCACTAGGCTGACCAGGCTGCAGCCTGGGGCGCTGGGTCCCGGGGGGCGCGGCACTGTGGGTATTTTTTTTATTTTTTTAAAAAATTTTTTTTTTCTTCATTCATATTTTTTTGGGGGGTGGGGGAGGGGGGGGGGTCTCCGCTGGGGGTCGCCGCGGGGGGGGGGGTCAACGATCAAAAGCATTGGTGGTCAGTGGTTAGCAACACACAGCCAATCGCCAGGCTGCCTGTTGCTGTGCAGCAGACAGGAAGCAAGACGTCTTCACTTCCTATCTGCTGATCTGAGGAGAGGAGCGACGCTGGCACAGCTACAGGTAAGTGAAGGGGGGAACTGCCCTGCATATCTATAGGAAGGAGGGGGGGGGAACTGCCCTGCATATCTATAGGAAGGAGGGGGGGGGAACTGCCCTGCATATCTATAGGAAGGAGGGGGGGGGAACTGCCCTGCATATCTATAGGAAGGAGGGGGGGGGAACTGCCCTGCATATCTATAGGAAGGAGGGGGGGGGAACTGCCCTGCATATCTATAGGAAGGAGGGGGGGGGAACTGCCCTGCATATCTATAGGAAGGAGGGGGGGGGAACTGCCCTGCATATCTATAGGAAGGAGGGGGGGGGGAACTGCCCTGCATATCTATAGGAAGGAGGGGGGGGGAACTGCCCTGCATATCTATAGGAAGGAGGGGGGGGGAACTGCCCTGCATATCTATAGGAAGGAGGGGGGGGGAACTGCCCTGCATATCTATAGGAAGGAGGGGGGGGGGAACTGCCCTGCATATCTATAGGAAGGAGGGGGGAACTGCCCTGCATATCTATAGGAGGGAGGGGGGAACTGCCCTGCATATCTATAGGAAGGAGGGGGGAAACTACCCTGCATATCTATAGGGAGGGGGGTAACTACCCTGCATATCTATAGGGAGGGGGGGAACTACACTGCATATCTATAGAGAGGGGGGGTAACTACCCTGCATATCTATAGGGAGGGGGGTAACTACCCTGCATATCTATAGGGAGGGGGGGAACTACACTGCATATCTATAGAGAGGGGGGGTAACTACCCTGCATATCTATAGGGAGGGAGAGGGGGGACTACCCTGCATATCTATAGGGAAGGAGAGGGGGGACTGTCATGCATATGTATAGGGAGGGAGAGGGGGGCTGCCATGAAAATCTATAGGGAGGTAGAGAGGTTGATATGTATGAAGGAGGGCAGAGGAGGGGGGCTGATATATGTGACTGGGGGAGTTTTGATGTGAAGGGGGGGGATAGCTAGCTAGCAGAGTGGAGGTAAGGAAAATAGCTGCAAGGGGGATGGATGCAGGGTGGGAGGTAAAGAAAATTGCTGCAGCAGGGGTTAAGGAAAATGGCTGTGGGGGGGGGGGGGGGGGTTGTGGTTAAGGAAAATGGCTGCAGGGGGTATTTAAAAAATAGAGCAGCTTTGGGGGGCAGAATCTCATGATTGTATGGTGGTCACATGGGTGGTCTCAGCAATCACTAGAATACTAAATATTAGTGAGATGGGGCTGGTAGAGGTTTGTATTTGATTGACAACAAATATTCAGATATTGCTTATATATGCCTGTCCAATGGGACAGCTGGCCATAATGGAGTGTTTTGTTTTAACTAAAGGGCCTAATCATTCAGGGTTTGCATTATAATACATTTTTGCATTTTCAAAAAAGGACGCCAACTTTCCAGAAGCCAGCGAGAGGATAACAAAGTTGCAAGAGAGAAGAGCAAGGACAGGTAAGAGACAATGGCACAATCTGTCTAAATTTGAAAGCTGGAGAATACATCTGAACATTCATATTCAGGAGTGTTCCTATACACCTATATATTCGGAGGAGGGGGGGGGGGGGGCGCTGCGGCCGTATTAGCCTAGGGCGGCCAGAACCCTTAATCAGGCCCTGGCTCCAATCTCCCACAGAGTGGCCAACTTCTTTATTAGTACTGGTTCCCTCTTGCCAGGCTGGTACCTCTAGTGCCTGTGCACATATCTCCTACTGCACCCTACTCCTCCTTTCCACTTTTCCTGTTGCAGATCGAAACTTCTGATATCCATGGTCCCCACTGATAACTGTTCTTGCCACCCTTCATTTGCATTCTATTGCAATAGTTGTCACACTATACCATATGACATTTATACACATATGTCTGTTGTATTTGGAACTGTTACACTGTAGCAACCATATTTGTTTTAATCTGTGCAGTTTTGTTAAGTTACTTATTGTTTAAGTATATGCTTCTGCCTGTTGGCATTCCTTGTACAGCATTAGTCTTTACAGTATGAATTGGCTATTTGTGGTCACATTTACCCTCACACGCACCCAATCCAGCTCATATCTGCAGCTCTGCTCGGTTTTGTTTCTCTGGGGTGCTTGGCAATATTGGTTATGTGTACCACACACAGTATTTATAGCCCTCCCCAGTTTGAAAACATTAATGCATTGATTTTATATTTGGTTTTGGGTATAGTAGATAAGTGATTGTTTTAGGATAAATGAACTGGTGAAATGAGTTTATGTACCTCATATTGTGCCAAAATGCAAGGAAAGAGTTTGTGTTGTTAGATGAAGGTCCTAATTCAAGTCAGAATGCAACTTGGACACAGTTAGATTTTTTTTAAAAAAAGAGCAAATACCTTGTGCGTAAGTGTGATCACTTATAAATAACTTGTTTGTGGCTGGCAGGGGCGGATCTAGAAAAATGCTGTACCCGGGGCGATTTAGGGGGGGGGGCGATTTAGGCCCCACCCCTTTCTAGCATCTTAGGCTGCCGACGCAGTCAGAGCAGCCGGGTAGCACACTGTCCCTGCCTGTCACGGCTGGACAGACCTGCACATACTGTGCAGCCGTCGGCAGCAAGTGTCTGCTAGGGGGGGCAATCGCCCCGATCGCCCCCCCCTGGATCCGCCACTGGTGGCTGGATGATGTAGAAATAATTTATTGTAGAAATGTATTTCAATCAGAGGTGCAGGCACCAATGTATAATTTGAAATTCACTTATCGTGTTACATTGAGATGTGTTTTGAATGGAAGTGTCATTTTTTGGGTTTGTAACTTTGCTAGAGGAAGTCTGTTTGCTGATAGCAGGAAATGCTAAGTAAGTATTTATGTGAAGTGACAAACACCTGTTTAGCCTGTATACCCAGCTTTAGGTCGCTGCCTGACTGTCTGGCGTGGCTGCATTTCAGATAATGCAAGCATCAAGTTTTAGCACATAACAGAGTAGTGTAAATATTGTTAGCTTTGCATTGCATGTAAATCTATGTCCATCCTGTTACAGTAAGTATCCCCTGATTTTAAATCAAAGCATATCTGAGGAGTTCAATCTTATTTGAATACGGTAGTAACTCACTTCAGGGACCTAAATTGCACGTAATTGTAATTTATTTTGGATTTCCTATTGTTTTGATACAATTGCACATTTTTTCACTATATGCATATTTAATTCACAAATGAATATACATACGTGCATTTCCTTAATTATCCTAATTGACCATTTTACTCCTAAATACTGATGTTTCCTGACAATTGCATAATATTAACCCTTTCACTGCATTACTACTGGATGTGCACCGGCGACTTTTGGTGTCTCGTGTTTTGTGTTTTGGATTCGGATTTTCGCGATGTTTTGGGTTTGGATTTGTTTCGCAAAACACCTGCCGAAAGGTTTTGGTTCAGATTTAAGGTTTTGGATTCGGATTTTTTTTGAAAAAAGCATAAAAAGTTCAAAAATCAAGTTTTTGGGCTTATTTTCACTCCTACGCTATTATTAACCTCAATAACATTCAATAACAAGCATTTCCACTAATTTACAGTGTATTCTGAACACCTCACAATATAGTTATTAGTCCAAAACGTTGCAACGAGGTATCTTTCTGGACTGCGTAGTGGAGTGGTCCCCACAATATAATAAGAAAACCATCAACTGGTCTTAATCGCACCAAAAAATGTACCTGGACTGCGTAGAGGAGTGGGTCACCACAATATAATTTAAAAACCCTGAACTTGTATGAATCGCACCAATAAATGTATCTGGACTGCGTAGAGGAGTGGGTCACCACAATATAATTTAAAACCCTGAACTTGTATGATTCGCACCAATAAATGTATCTGGACTGCGTAGAGGAGTGGGTCACCACAATATAATAAGAAAACCATCAACTGGTCTTAATCGCACCAAAAAATGTACCTGGACTGCGTGGAGGAGTGGGTCACCACAATATTAATAAGAAAACCATCAACTGGTCTTAATCGCACCAAAAAATGTACCTGGACTGCGTAGAGGAGTGGGTCACCACAATATAATTTAAAAACCCTGAACTTGTATGATTCGCACCAATAAATGTATCTGGACTGCGTAGAGGAGTGGGTCACCACAATATAATTTAAAAACCCTGAACTTGTATGATTCGCACCAATAAATGTATCTGGACTGCGTAGAGGAGTGGGTCACCACAATATAATTTAAAAACCCTGAACTTGTATGATTCACACCAATAAATGTATCTGGACTGCGTAGAGGAGTGCGTCACCACAATATAATAAGAAAACCATCAACTGGTGTTAATCGCACCAAAAAATGTACCTGGACTGCGTAGAGGAGTGGGTCACCACAATATAATAAGAAAACCATCAACTGGTCTTAATCGCACCAAAAAATGTACCTGGACTGCGTAGAGGAGTGAGTCACCACAATATAATTTAAAACCCTGAACTTGTATGATTCGCACCAATAAATGTATCTGGACTGCGTAGAGGAGTGGGTCACCACAATATAATTTAAAAACCCTGACTTGTATGATTA